>NC_052511.1:8265417-8297084 GCF_014356525.2 Nilaparvata lugens
CAGCACTATTATTACTCTGGCTTCATCATTCCATCTCCCTTTTCTCTCATTCCATCACTCTCACTCACTCCTCATCCTCCTACGCTCTCTCACTCATCCACAGTCTCACTCACTTCCTCTCTTTACACTCCCTTCATAATTTCCCCCTTCCTATTTTCGATTCTTCGTTAGAACAGGCAAACAGCTGTCCATGACTTGTTCGGAAACAGGCAAATCGGAACTGATAGACGGATTCTGATTTATTTATTTATTGACCGAGCGAAGTGAGGTCTAAGATTCAAGTCGACGGTTTGGCATTTCTCTTAATGTTTAAATGTTTGAATGTTTATATGTTGCGCATTTACGGCGAAACGCGGTAATAGATTTTCATGAAATTTAACAGGTATGTTCCTTTTTAAATTGCGCGTCGACGTATAAGTTATACAAGTTTTTTTTGGGAAATTTTGCATTTCAAGGATAATATAAAAGGAAGAAGGAGCTTCCTTCATACGCCAATATTAGAGTAAAATCAGACTATAGAATTATTCATCATAAATCAGCTGATAAGTGATTACACAGATGTGTGGAGAAGCCAGTCTATTGCTGTATTTCCATAAGGTCTATAGTTACCAACAGGTACTGTACTTGTGGATGAGAATACTCCGTGAGGTCTACTGTTCACAGAACTACTAGTTTTATTTATTGATTCAATTTATTGTACAATAAGTAGATCATAGAAATGATAGGGAGAGAAAACAATAAGGTAACCTTGTGCTACTCCTCTCCCAAATTTAGATAAGGTTACACATAGTCCCAAATAGGTTGTCTCCACTTCACAGAATTTTCAGTACTCAATTATTTTCACAAAGTAGATTTTTAAATTTAGATGCTTTAAAACCAAACATAAAAACAGCTGTCCATGACTTGTTCGGGAACAGGCAAATCGGAACTGATAGTCGGATTCAGATTTATTTATTTATTTATTGATTCAATTTACTGTACATCATAGATATGATAGGGAGAGAAAACAATAAGGTAACCTTGTGCTACTCCTCTTCCAAATTTAGATAAGGTTTTTACACATAGTCCCAAATAGGTTGTCTTCACTTCACATAATTTTCAGAACTTAATTATTTTCACAAAGTAGATTTTATTATTTTCACAAAGTAGATTTTTTAAATTCTACAAGATTGAATGGGACTTGACAAACACATGATACACATCATAATTATGTTTGCCAAGTTGTGTTTGATCTAATAATTTGAAAGGACGTATTCGAAAGAAGTATCGAATTGTATATGCAACTCAAGTTAGACTATATACAGGTTGTGAGCTAGTTGAGTTTCATCAAATGAACCATTGGGAATAATAGAATAATTACAAGTACTTGATCACTGCAATAATAATTGAAAAAAATACAAGTAACAGATGTAAGGTGCAAGTAATAGATAAGTTGGTGCTACCAGCTAGAATTGCCTTCAAGAAAGCACACAGGGCCACTAATGAGAGTAATGAAGCGGAATCAGAGGACAATAAGTATGCTAGTCAAGAGTTAGAGGATGCACCTTTTTGGAACAATAGTCCAGTGCACAGGTAGTGCGGCCCCGTCTCCTGTCTTTTACCCGATTTTTAAATTTAGATGCTTCAAAACCAAACATAGAAACAGCTGTCCATGACTAGTTCGGGAACAGGCAAATCGGAACTGATAGTCGGATTCAGATTTATTTATTTATTTATTGATTCAATTTACTGTACATCATAGATATGATAGGGAGAGAAAACATAAGGTAACCTTGTGCTACTCCTCTTCCAAATTTAGATAAGGTTTTACACATAGTCCCAAATAGGTTGTCTTCACTTCACATAATTTTCAGAACTTAATTATTTTCACAAAGTAGATTTTATTATTTTCACAAAGTAGATTTTTTAAATTCTACAAGATTGAATGGGACTTGACAAACACATGATACACATCATAATTATGTTTGCCAAGTTGTGTTTGATCTAATAGAATTTGAAAGGACGTATTCGAAAGAAGTATCGAATTGTATATGCAACTCAAGTTAGACTATATACAGGTTGTGAGCTAGTTGAGTTCATCAAATGAACCATTGGGATAATAGAATAATTACAAGTACTTGATCACTGCAATAATAATTGAAAAAAATACAAGTAACAGATGTAAGGTGCAAGTAATAGATAAGTTGGTGCTACCAGCTAGAATTGCCTTCAAGAAAGCACACAGGGCCACTAATGAGAGTAATGAAGCGGAATCAGAGGACAATAAGTATGCTAGTCAAGAGTTAGAGGATGCACCTTTTTGGAACAATAGTCCAGTGCACAGGTAGTGCGGCCCCGTCTCCTGTCTTTTACCCGATTTTTAAATTTAGATGCTTCAAAACCAAACATAGAAGAAATATTTCACAAATAATTATCACTAAAATATGAAATATTCACATATTAAAGAAGTAATTTTGCAGGACCAAAAAACAAACTTGATTCAACTGTCACTGTTGCTTGAAAGAGAAGCATTCCTGTTTTCATAAGGTAGACTAAAGAAAGTTGCACACACATGGATTGTTGTTCGTACGATATTTTGCCGTCCTTATGAATTCCATAAGATTAAACGGAGCTTGACAAACATCATCTGTTTGAAATCATCTGTCTAATCTAATAGAATTTATAAGGAAGGTGAAAATCGTACGAACAAAAATTGATGTGTTTGTAGCTAGCCTATTTATAGTGAGGTCCACGTTATAATGGCAGAGTTTGATTAGCAATGATATTGCTATCCTTGTCTATCATTCAACAAAGCGCACAGCGCTATCTCTTTCTCGCTTTGTTCTGTTGCCAGATCGTCTTTTAACAATGTAGAATAATTAATAATTGACCAACAAAATAATTCAACTTAATTATGAAAATTCATTATCTATACATATTAAAATGAATATCTGTTTGTGTGTTAGTGTGTTTGTGTGTTAGTTTGTTTGTTAGTTAGTTTGTTTGTTTGTTAGTTTGTTTGTTCCCTATAGACTCGACAAGTACATGACAGAACGGCATGAAACTTTGGGAATATGTTGTGTAAATATTGGGGATGGTTTCTGACCAGAAATGTTAATAGAGGGGCTAACAATAATTATATATTAATCCATTTTACAGACCTATGTTTTCGAAATTGTCGGCCGAGCGGCTAGAACGGGAAGATCATGCTGTGATAACAGCAATATTATTTAGCATTTAAACTTACCAGCTGTAATAAAAACGTCACTCTGAGATAAAATTGTTTACTGGTATTAAAACGGCAGTTTCAATCACATAGGAAGTCCGTATTGAGATGTAAATGGAAATATTGATTGTCCGATAAATTATTATTCATCAAATAAAGTCAAGTGTGACATGAGATACCATTGACTTTTTGGCGGTATGAAGTTCGCCGTGTAAGCTGGTTAAAGAATATAATTTATTGCTTAATAGAATATTTATTATTTTAAACTTGATTTGATTTTGATATTATTTTTGAGTAAAGGAGTTTTTTAGTTTTTGTAAAATCATCAAAGTTGGTTGATTTAAAAGGAAATTAATTCTATTTCTGTTTACTATCTTCAGAAGAAATTTTTATCGAAAATGGCTTTACAGGAGAATAAGAATCAAAATGCATATTTCTACAAAGATATTGAAAAAAAACGAGAATGAACCGTTAATATTACATCAATTCATCTGTATCAGCTACCGTCTATAGAGGGCATTGACAAACAGAGGATCGGCAACGTTGTTCTGCTATCTTTCTCCACTGCCATTCTAACGTGACCTCACTATAGTTGTTAAATCTAGTTTTCAGTTTCATTTCACTACCCTCTCTTTCTATCCATACCCCTCAAAACTATGTCTCTCTCTCATCGATAATGTAAGCAATGATTCAGTGGGTGCCTGTCTCACTCAGATTTGTGCATTGATCCACCACCAAGGAACCACCCACCACCCCGTGCTCTGTTTTGAATCATTTCCTTCCCCCAAATTATAAATAAAACTTGGCTACATTTGCGTGCATAAATTCTGTTCGACCTTCCCCTCAACCCCCTCACAAACATCCCCTGCAAACTCCTCTACTGACCTCCAACTTTCCCTCACCAAAACATCCCTCCCTCATATTTTTATAACATTTTCCCAGGCACGCTTTCACTGCTACCTCTACTCTACTACTTCTTCTTCTTCTACTTTTCTACTCCTCCTCCTTCTCCTACTCCTTCTTCTTCTCCTTCTGCTTCTACTCCTCCTTCTCCTCCTTCTATCTTCTTCTACTTCTCTTTCTATCTGCTTCTCCTTCTATCTTCTTCTCCTTCTTCTTCTTCTCCTTCTATCTTCTTCTCCTTCTTCTTCTTCTCCTCCTTTTTCTTCTTCTACTAATTCTACTCCTCCTCCTTCTACTACTTCTACTCCTCCTCCTTCTACTCCTTCTTCTCCTTTTCCGCGTTCTATCTTCTTCTACTTCACCTTCTATCTTCTTCTTCTTCTTCTTCTTCTTCTTCTTCTTCTTCTTCTTCTTCTTCTTCACCTTCTGTGTTCTTCTTTTTCTTTTACTCCAACTCCTTCTACTCCTTCTTCTCCACCCCCCTTCATCTTCTTCTTCTTGTTCCTCTTCTTCTTCTTCTTCTTCTTCTCCTCCACTTTTTTCTTCTTCTTCTTCTTCTTCTTCTTCTTCTCCTCCTCCTCCTTTTCGTATCTTTTCGTTTTCCTTTCCACCAATAGATCCCTCCCTCATCTTTTTATAACATTCTCCCAGGCACGCTTTCACTTCTGCCCATACTATTACTTCTCCTTCTTCTTCTTCTCCTTTTTCCCCTCGTCTTTCTTCTCCCCCAACTCCTTCTTCTTCTCCTTTTTCCCCTCGTCTTTCTTTTTCTCCAACTCCTTCTTCTTCTCCTTTTTTTTCTTCTACTACTTCTACTACTCATCCTTCTACTCCTCCTCCTCCTCCTCCTATCTTCTTCTACTTCTTCTTCTTCTTCTTCTTCTTCTTCTTCTTCATCACCTTCCATCTTCTTCTTCTTCTGCTTTTCCTTCTATCTCCTCCTTCCCCCTCTTCTTCTTCTGCTTCTCCTTCTAACTCCTCCTTCCCCCTCTTCTTCTTCATCTACTTGTACTCCTCCTCATCCTTCTACTCCTTCTTCTTTATCATCATCATCATCTTCTTCTTCTTCCCCTCGTCATTCTTTTCCTCCAACTCCTTCTTCTTCTTCTTCTTCTTTTCCTCCAACTCCTTCTTCTTCTTCTGCTTCTTTTCCTCCAACTCCTTCTTCTTCTTCTTCTTCTTCTTCTTCTTCCCCTCGTCATCCTCACCCTCCTGTTCTTATCTTTTCACTCTCCTTTCCGCTCCTCCACGGACAAAGTTGTTCTTTTATTTTGGTTGCCTTCATAAAACTTGTGCAGCTAACTCGGGCCTACTACGTATAACGCCGTTGTGATTATGTTTTGTCCGAACATAAAAAGCGAATTGTCCTCTCAGCCCTGCACGACACGACACGGCACGGCACGGCACGCTTGGTCGATGAATTTTGTATTATTTTGCTGTGGCTGCCACTCCACTGTATGCTGTATGGCCCTAGTCCTAGCTTTCCCCTAATGTAATTATTTCGGCCTCCCAGTTTCAGTGAATGAGAGAAATATGTTGTGTTGTTAGATGTGATGAAATTGTTTGATCTTGTTACTTGTTCCCCAATCTTAGAATCATTGAATTTGTTTTATATAGATGAGACCTTTTATTGCATTCTTACGCTGCGTTAACACCAAAGTTATTAGCAAAATATTATTTACTTAACCCTTAATATCGGGGCACCGAGCTTTACTCGTTATTACTCTCCTTGCCCTTTTACCATAGGTAAGGAAAGTATTGCTTTCCGAAAAAAATTAAGGTACCCCAATTTCTAAATTTCTATACGTTTCAAGGTCCCCTGAGTCCAAAAAACTGGTTTTTGGGTATTGGTCTGTATGTATGTATGATGTTGTGTGTGTGTGTGTGTGTGTGTGTGTGTGTGTTGTGTGTGTGTGTTGGTGTGTGTGTGTGTGTGTGGTGGTGTGTGTGGTGTGTGTGTGTGTGTGTGTGTGTGTGTGTGTGTGTTGTGTGTGTGTGTGTTTGTGTATGAGTGTATGTGCGTCTGTGTACACGATATCTCATCTCCCATGGAGTGAAAACTTCCCGGATGCCTTGAAATTTGGAACTTAAGGTCCTTTCACTATAAGGATCCGACACGAACAATTTCGATCAAATGCAATTCAAGATGGCGGCTAAAATGGCGAAAATGTTGTCAAAAACAGAGTTTTTCGTGATTTTCTCGGAAACAGCTCCAACGATTTTGATCAAATTCATACCTAAAATAGTCATCGATAAGCTCTATCAACTGCCACAAGTCCATATCTGTAAAAATTTCAGGAGCTCCGCCCCATCAATGCAGATAGATTCCCAATTATCAAGCTTCAGATACAATTTAAACAAAAAAAATCAAGTGGAGTAGATTGAGCATGAAAATCTTTGCAATCAATGTTCAGTAACATTTTCACCTAAAATTGAAAATAAGCTTTAAATTCCAGAAAATGTGATTATTCAATTGCAAATTATTGTTGATTCTATTAAATCATTAACTATGAAGAGATAGCAGACCTCATGTGTCTGAATAATGAATACTTGAAACGTTATTGCCCTGTCACCAGCTGGCTCAAATCTTTGAATAGTAGACTTGTGATGCGCGGGAGCACTAGCGTCAGGTGATCAATTTTCATAACGGCAAAGAAAGTTGTGTGAGTGCGCCACACCAGATTTTTTTATTTATGATAAGCAGAACACAATTCTCTAAAATGATCGTGTTCATATTTCACAGCTGGCTATTATGTCATTTTATATGAATTTCGGGGATGCGATATTTTGATTTTTCACATACTCGCTCACTCACTTTTTTACTATCCACAGATGTTTCATCCAAGGATGGATTATTCTTTTAATGTCGTTCAGCGAGTTTTCCCAAGGATGAGACCTAGTGCAATCGAATCTTTAAATCATAAACCTACTATGTTCCAAATTTCGTGAAAATCGTTTAAGCCGTTTTCGAGATCCGTTAAATATAAATAACCAGATATAGAAATATATACAGAAATTGCTCGCTTAATATAACAGGATAGATTCTATTAGATTGAACGGAACTTGACAAACACTCATGCACATCATGTGTATGATAAGTTATGTTCAATCTAATAGAATCTATAAGGACGAAAAAATAAACATTTTGTAAATAACTTTGGTGTAAACGCAGCTTTACTACTTCTGTGGCAATCAGTATACAGGTATTATAATAAATTATAATGCCAGGTATTATAGATAATACCTGTATTATTTATATTACGTGGATTGAAATTCAGTTCAAAACTTAATTTATTTATACATTAATACATACAATATCATTCTTAACTATGCATGATTGGGAAAGGAACAGTTTTGGGCTTTAAGCCTGCTTTTTCTTCCCCAATCATTCATGGTTAAGAATGGTATTGTATGTATTAATGTATAAATAAATTCAGTTTTGAACTATCAAATATTGAGTCCAAAATAATTTTAAACTAGGAGTTTAGAATTTAGAAAAGTTGAAAACCAAATTAAATAATAATACTCCACTAAATCATCATTGATAACAGAAAAATACTGTATTAATAATTGCAAATTTTGAAACTTGAAAAGAATCTCAAACTCACTTTTAAAATTTAATGTTTAGTTTGAACTTCGTTCTATTAATCTATTTATTTTTGGTTTCATATTTCTGGTATTCCACGTTCTAGTTTCACAATTGTGTACTCTACTAACTTGATGTTAAAAAAGATTTGGGAAGTTTCGGGAAATTGATAAAACAGTATTTCCTATTAGAAACTGTAAATAATAAGTATAGTAATTCAATAAAGTGAACGAAAGCAATTACTATTTTTGTAGAGCATTCAAAACTCATTGAATCAACTTCCATCTACCGGACAAATACAATACTACGTCCACTATGCTTAACAACTCTTCCACCAATCACAAGCGGCTAACTTCGTTCTAGCACACGCCCCTCAATCCTATTGGTCGATGACAAATCACTATACTCCATTTTGTGGGAGAGAGTTAGCAATATTCCAACCAACCAATAAAATATAATGCAGAATATCAAGTTTGTTTTTTGTCCTGCAAAATTATTTCATTAATATGTGAATATTTCCTATTTGAGTGATAATGATGTGAAATATTTCTTCTATGTTTGGGTTTGAAGCATCTAAATTGAAAAATCTAATTTGTAAAAAAGTGCCGGACATTTTGTGAAGAGAACTACTACAGGAATCAACCTATTTTTGACTATGTATAACCTTATCTAAATTTGGGAGAGGAATAGCACACGGGTTACCTTCTTTTTTCTCTCCCTTTTATTTTGATGATGTACTTATTGTATGAATCAATGAAGATTAACTAAAAAAAAACTAACAAGAATTACAAAACCAGATTGACTAATAGAAATTACTTAGATATTTCATTTATTCAAATGCTAATGAATTAATAATTATAATTAAACGAGATTCCATTGAATTTCCATCTTGCTGTTTACCCTGGTGTCAATATTTGCAGTAGCAGAAGTCTTCGCTCTTCGGGGTGATTTACAGCATTTAATGTGGATTTTCGTTCAATTATAATTAACATTGACAAGATTGTATTTGTGAGAAAAATAATTAAAATAGAATTGACAAGATTGTATTTGTGATAATAGAGGATGTGGTATTTCCGACTCTCAATCAAAAAATTAACGTTGGTAGATGAATACTCTCTCACAAATTTTAGATTATTCTTCTGTGTTTCGCATTGTACTTTTAGAAGAGTTTTGGTCATTACCAACCAAGCTAGGGCCAAACAACAGAGGCGCTTGGTCAATCATCTGAAACACGGTCGTGCGTAACTCAATCCTCTGCTAACGGTACATCTGCGTCAGAGTTTGACTCCGAAAAATGCGTACCCAATTACCTTTTGTAGTTGGAAATTCCTGGTTCACGAGGAAAAAGCGTGCTGTTTAATGAAAGAAATAGCGCCGGAATCAAGCCGCCTGGTCTCACGCGCGTTTCGCGAACTCTTTGTGGAATTTACGACAATTGATTGGCTGTGATATTTACTGTGTGTCTTCAAAGCCTGTTGTCATCTACCAATCAGGGAAACCTCCCGAATAATAATACTTTCTTTGTCAGCTTTAGTTACAAGTTATTATCTGCTCGTCTACAATTCTATGGAAGTCATGACTTGAAGTTGCGGATTTTAATCACGTGCTCAGTGTTCCAGGTTATCAGCACGGTTTGAGATTCTATGGAAGTCAAGACCTGAAGTTGGTAACTATAGTGGATTTTGTACACTCGAATATCTTTTCGGATCTTAAAGAGAACTCGTCCTTGAAGATTGAAAATTCTTAAATGAAAACGACTTTATATTGTCAAAGCCGTCGTTTCCATTTAATACGGATATTCACCACAACATCACCTTTACAACAAGACAAAATGTAAAAGTTGAAAATTCTCTAGCAATGACTATAAGTGTAGCAAGGTCGCTTGTCAGCTTTTAGTTTGAAATAGTTTAGATTGTCAATTATAGTTGAGAATAAATGCTCTAATACAATGGTCGCCAAACTTATGAGCCTGTGAGCTAGAATAGCATTTATGAAACTACTAGTGAGCTACCAAGGAATATTCGACTGAGAAAATTATCTTTTATTGCCTATAAAGATACATTTCTGGTGTTGAAATCTACTTATGTCATAGCAAAAAGTATAACAAAAGTTGAAATGTACATTTCAATGTGAGCAGTGGAACGAACTTTTTTTGGTCATCAAATATTTTCTTGATGTTTGGAGTGTACGTTGTAGCCGCCATTCTGATGCAGTTGTCCAAATGTTCATCAGTCAGTCTGTTCTTATATCGATTTTTCATGAATTTCATTCTTGAAAAAGATGCTTCACACAAGTAAGTAGAGCTGAACATAGCTTTCAACCTCCATGCAACTTTAATAATATTTGGATATTTTTCTTTGGGGATTTGAGGCCAAATATTTCCAGTTTCAGAAAGTGATCTGAGAGACAGATCATTTTGAAAATCCACAAATCCATTTCAACTGAAGCCCGATCTCCATCAAAATGTTGTACAACACAAGCTGCAAAGTCTTCTGCATAGATCTCTACAAAAGAGAGTTGATGAATTGTACCATTATTTGATATGCTTTTAAAATCTTGGAATCGTTGATCAAACTGTTGTCTCAAGTCTGAAAGAATTGTAACGTATTCTTGGTTATTGCTGCGGTGCTGTGGAGGATTTTTCTTGTCATTGATTTTCTTCAGACAGGGAAAGTGTTTATATTCAAACTGGACGACATTCTTTTGCACGAGCATTCCTGTGAGCTACCAAAAACTACCCCACGAGCTACCGGTAGCTCGCGATCGACTGTTTGGCGACCACTGCTCTAATACTACACAAGATTCATCTGCATCATAATATATCATCCTTATTACTAGTAAATTCGTATAGCTTTTGTTGGTGGGGAGTCCCTTGCGGGAATGTCCCACAGCCTGAATATATAATTTAAGCCGTCAATGGGCCTTACGACTGTCCTACTTCAGCCGGGACCGACAGCAAACGTTCCCATCCAATAGCACGGGAGTGATCTGGTTAAAAAACTTTTGGCTATGAGAGGGTTTGAACCCGGGATCTATATGCTGCTAAGCAAGCACTCTATCCACTAGACCACGGATCACTTCTTATTTAAAGAGTTTGACAAATTTACGACAGAACTTGAGTTTGTGGCCTAGGCCCGACTCAACATTAAACACTGGTGTTCCTTTTGAATGGAAACGACTAAAATATTTATATATATATTAGGATTTTACGGTGAATCACCGCCTTCCTTCTTTTAGTCGGATTTTCCATGTTTGTCGGTCATTCCACTCCCCATCTGTAAGATTTCTAGCCTCCATGGCGTCGTCCACCTTGTCTCGCCAAGATCGCCTTGGCCTCCCTCGCTTCCGTCTACCCAATGGGCTCCAGTCCGTCACTAGAATATTTCAAAACCAATAATCTATTTAACCAAAAACAATTTGAGATACTAGTTTCGATTGTCACTCTATTATTAATCTCTTGAAAGCTTGAACATTGAGTGGCAGAATATATAATATAGCGTGAGCGTAGCCTTACGATTGGCAATCAGCTGTTGACCAATGGAGGATGAGCTCTACTGTCATTGGCCGAGCGACTATACAACCACTATTCCAAATATGCCCATGCGAACCGTTAAACAGCGAAGAGAAAAGTTAGTTACTGACAAAACTAAGACGATAATGTTAGTAAGAAAGGAAGAATAAATGAACTAATTTGAAACCAACAAATACAAAAAAAAAATACCACAACGAAGACAAAGACAGAAAATTGATACTGGAGAAACCAAAGTCAAATTTGAGAGTATAATGATAAGGAGAAGAAAACTAGACTACTACTCTAAAATAAGAATGGATATTAGTGGTATTGTACTGCCTAGAATGAGTCTGTTCATTTGAACTGGACACGGAATAGTTGTTCATTATCCCAGTTCCTGTGTTTCCATTGCATCTGAAATGTTCAACAGTTCAAATGCCAGCCTTTGCCATTGACATACATCATTTCAACACTTTCTTCTGCCTTGAATTTATGATTATTTGCTATTAGATGCTATTTCAATCACATTTCAAGTATTTTTCATTCAATATAGATTTCTAGAACAACATCGCATTCTAAGTTTTTAAGAGCAACTAGAAAGAAGTTTAGCTTACAAGAACCTTGGATCGTTCCAAACTTTATAGATTATCCTTAGAGCAAAATAACAGAACCATCAAATAAAATAGATTTTGAATTCCATCTAAATCTTAATTGAATAGGTCATGTAGAAAACATAGAAACAGCATCCATCGTTAATATTGTCGAACAATAGAATATTCCGCTCCAGACGAATGAGCAGCAAACTGTATCTGAGCAATGAGAGCGACAGAGAGAAAACATCCAAGCAAACTGTATCTGAGCAATGAGAGCGACAGAGAAAAAACATCCAAGCAAACTGTATCTGAGCAATGAGAGCGACAGAGAAAAAACATCCAAGCAAACTGTATCTGAGCAATGAGAGCGTCAGAGAAAAAACATCCAAGAAAACTGTATCTGAGCAATGAGAGCGACAGAGAAAAAACATCCAAACAAACTGTATCCGACCAATGAGAGCGACAGAGAGAAAACATCCAACAACGGAAGAAAGAAAACTGAACAGAAAGAGAGAGAATGTGGAGGAAGATCAAGAGCGGGAATTCCAGAGGACAACGCCCCTCGCGAAAATTCGGCAACAATTTCTCGTGGATCTGTTTTGACCTTGGTGTTGGTACCAGCTACCAAACAACTACAAAAACTACTTTTCAAAAACGTTTTTCATTTCCTCTCCTAGGAATATTCTAGCAGCGACTAATAAGTAGGTAGAAAAAAAAACAGTATCTTTACTCTATGATACTAGATAGATCGCTGCTAATACTTGACTGAGATTTACCTGAGACAAATGATTACTACATTATGATTGAACGGTATCTTTTTACTATGGATTTACCCTCATGGGAAAACCTAGCAATTATTGTTTGATCATGGGACACAACTTGACAGAATTGAAAACAAAAAACCTGACAGAAAAAAATGCAAATAATGCGGTTAATATGACCACTAAATTTCCTCTCCTAGAGCGGAAATAGGTTGCTGCTAACCTTTAACTGCGATTTACTCCCGGGGGAATCCCTTGTTTGATTTTGGAATACAAATTGACAAAAATTTCAAGTAAATAACATGAAAAAAACGTAAATAATGCGGTTACTATGACCACGGAGCTTCCTCTCCTAGGAAGATGAGTCCCTTGCTGCTAATAAAGGACTACGATTCAATCCCGGGGAAAAACCTAACAATTATTGTTTGATCTTAGGACACAATTTGACAGAAATTGAAAACAAATAGCATGAAAGAATAGACTAAAATAATGCGGTTACTTGACCACTGACTGGTTCCTCACAGAACAATTATGATTGCAGACAGTTCACTTATTCCAGGGTAATGACGAAAATACTCGTGATTTACGGTAGGCATTTTTGTGGTCAGAATTTCCTGAGAATCAGAAAAACCTGGAGAACAAGACATAAGACTAAGGTCCGGTTGCACAAAAGCCGGTTACATTTCAATTGTGATTATCTTAAAAGAACCAATTAGAGAAGACGTTTTTGAAAAGACGGCTTCTCTGATTGGTTCTCGTGGAATTGATCACTTTTAAAATTTAACCGGCTTTTGTGCAACCGACACTACGGTTTTCATAAAATTCCACTTGGCAAGTGGCAATATTTTTCCTAGTTATGTTTGAAAGGATTACTGTGAAGAATTTGAATAATTTATAATAATATTAATGAAATAATTAAAGGCTATAAAATTTTGAAAAATTATTGTAGATTTCACCCTACATAAGATTTGATAGATAAATGATTGCGTTGGTGTGAAAGTATTCTAGTCTTAAAAATTTACAACACACTTATTAGTATGAAATTTTCAGTTTTACCAAATTTGAATTAAATGAATTATTATGAATTGATAATACTAGTAGTTCTGTGAACAGTAGACCTCACGCAGTATTCTCATCCACAAGTACCTGATTGAAACTATAGACCTTATGGAAATGCAGCAATAGACTGGCTTCTCCACACATCTGTGTAATCACTTGTCAGCTGATTTATGATGAATAATTCTATAGTCTGATTTTTACTCTAATATTGGCGTATGAAGGAGGCTCCTTTTTCCTTTTATATTATCCTTGAAATGCAAAATTTCCAAAAACCTTGTATATACGTCGACGCGCAATTAAAAAAGGAACATACTTGTCAAATTTCATGAAAATCTATTACCGCGTTTCGCCGTAAATACGCAACATTTTCTGGTTTCTTTTCTGGCTCAAAATTTTGCAAAATTACTCAAAAATTTCCAATTTATAGAGATTTGAGTGAAATATTTTTGTTTTTAATCAGTTCAAATATCAAAATTCCAAATTTTTAGTTTAGTCATTAGTTTTGAAGTGGAAATTGGACTTTTTGAAGTGAAAGTGAAATTCTCAAGTGAAAGTTTCTTTTTTGAAACTTTTATTTGTAAAAATTTGGGAGAAGACAGTTTTGGGCTATGCCTAATGCCAAACCGTCGACTTGAATCTTAGACTTTACTTCGCTCGGTCAACTAGTATGAAATTTTCAGTTTTACCAAATTTGAATTAAATGGATTATGAATCAATTGATAATATTAATTATAAATCAGGAGATGATAAATTCATGAGCACGACAATTATATTATGTTGGAATGAATTTTGTACAACAAATGCAAGCAAATTATTAGCCTTGTAAATGATGACAAGAAAACATGATGTAACTGTGTTAAAATGCGTTTTTTATTGCTCTCCAGAGCCGGTTACATCTAGTTAACGGCCTGCTCAAGATCTGAACTGACAAGTATGTCCTGTTTCTCAGAGAGTGTCTGCACTTTTCGCTCTTGCGCGACTTTTGTATTTTCTTAATAGTCTTTCAAATGTCGGCGAAAAATGCGCTTCAAACATTGAAGAAATTCCAAAACAAGTTAAATGTTCATTAAGCACAAGTGAATCAGTAATTTAGTATACAACTCTTACTGAAAGAATTTCTATGGCAAATAAATGAATATTGTATTTGAAAGAGCCTTGAAGTGAGAATTTCATGTATCATGAATAGAGGTGTCAAGTATTTTATTCAATACCAACCCCTACACTAAAGATGACATTTCATATGCAGGTTATTAAAGAATTGAATAGAATAGAATTTATTGAAACGCAATGAACTATAATCAATAATAAATAATAAGACTCAACTGATCTTTGATTGGCACTTTTTGATTGGTTATTAGAACGTTTGCTTCTCGAAAATGATGAAACATTATAGTCTGTGTAAAATAAGTTGTACACCAATGATGACATTTTATATGCAGGTTATTAAAGAATAAAATAGAATAGAATTTATTGAAACGCAATGAACTTATAATCAATAATAAATAATAAGACTCAACTGATCTTTGATTGGCACTTTTTGATTGGTTATTAGAACGTTTGCTTCTCGAAAATGATGAAACATTATAGTCTGTGTAAAATAAGTTGTACACTAATGATGACATTTTATATGCAGGTTATTAAAGAATAAAATAGAATAGAATTTATTGAATCACAATAAACTTATAATCAATAATAAATAAGACTCAACTGAAATCTGATTGGCACTTTTTGATTAGTTATTAGAACGTTTGCTTCTCGAAAACTATGAAACATTATAGTCTGTGTAAAATAAGTTATACACTAATGATGACATTTTATATGCAGGTTATTAAAGAATAAAATTTTCAAATTTTCTATAATAAAATTTACAAATTTTCATTTCAGCTAATCGCGGTTAAAATGGTACCAACTAATCAGAATTGATTTTTTTTCGCCGGTTAGTTTAATCGGCGTTATCGCTTGAAATTTATGCTTTGTGCAACCAAAATGAATTGATTAGCGCTAATCTCGATTAAAGTATAGCATTTAATCTTGATTAAACATTAACCGACGTACGAACAACTGGGGGTCAATCTTTGAGATGAATGAATTCAACAATAAATTATAATAGATTACTAGGGAAAAAATTAATTTCGATAAAACGTTTTTTCCAAAAGAGACGGCATAATAATGCATTAACAAACAGATAACAGCTTAGCCAACCTATTTATCAATATTTTACATAAAACTAGAATTTTAATAAAGTTTGCCAAATCCATATATTATTCTACCAGATGGATGAAAATTGTTCAATTTCCTACTTTCAGAAACATTTTCCTCTTTCTTTCACAAGCAGCAATACCAGTTTCTTCATATTTCATTACAGTTTTCATTCCATCCATCAAACTCCTAGTTATCAAGAAATCCAATCTTCCATCCTTTGCTTCCATTTTTTCTAGTATTCTTATAATCTTCCACTTTTTCTTCATCAAGAAATGTCCATCCTTTATCTAATACTTCATGGAGGTCCCCTACTCAAATTATTATCAACTGGGGACACCAAAGAATAAATTAAAATTTGAAGTTCAAAATTTCATTTCCGTATCTCATATTTGATCCTAGATTGATTAACGAACAAATATACTGCCTAAAAAGCAGTCGTTAGGTCATGTCAGAGGCCCTGAAATTGATCAGTTGCGACCTGAAAACTCTGACACCAGACCTGAGCCAGCCAGGTCACTCTATATTATTATTATTTACAGCAAAATCGAACTACTTTGTAGATAAATATGCAAATGAATTGATCATAAAACCTATGATTTATGATATATATCCTTTTCGAAACAAAAATACAGTCATCCACGTCCGTTTCCATCCATTCAGACAAAATATTCCCACAAGTTTTTTGAACACACACACACACACACAACGTGGAAGAAAACAAGAAGATTAAGAACAAGAAGATGAGTTTCGATATTAAAGCCATTAAGTTTTGAAACGGCCACAATTCAATCTAGAAGGCAGATTAACATGCCTACAACAAAATAATGACGAGGAAATATTAGAGAACTAGTCACTAGTCAAACCCAGGCCTGGGAAAGCAGTGACTAGAAACCAGTTGAAGCGGCAGGATTAGAGTTAGGAGACTATTTTTATTTGAAAACGGGATTCGAATGTGAGTGTGTCCCTTGTAGCAGACACACATAGAAATTGAGTTTGTTAGTTGATGGATTTGAATGCATGAATGAAGAACATGGGTGCCCAGTAAAATGTAGAAGTTGATCAAGATAAAAACAAGCCAGTAATCAAAATGAAAATGTAGTATCGTTAAATACCGTTCGTTTCTAGGATAGTACAGGTGTGGGTAGGTAACGTTGCTGGTTGGTTTGTGGTTTTCAATTTCCTGCTAGTCTGGTATTTCAAATCCATTCGTTTGTCTATTAAATTACTGAGAACGTTCATTTTTATGAAGAATTCATTTTTCGATTGTCGCTGAATTTGAATATCTGAAATTTTATTTTATTCCCAAGAGATAGTGTTTTTGACCGAACATAGAAATCCCGTTCTCTAGGATCCGAATTTGATGAATACTATGAAAATTATTGTCACGAATTTATCTAACCTGAATAAAAGAACTAAACAATAACCCTTTCTACGCATTTGATGACCATAACAGATTGCCAGGAACAGAATTTATTCACAATTCATTGGGAATTCCAAGTTTAAACGAGCTTTCGATATTAAATCACATACTTGAAAATTCTTTGTTATACGGTAGTTACTGTACCAAGATAAATTATCTATAGGAATTTGCCGGACGTCATCAGGGGGACTGAGAATCGCAGCGACGTGGTGTATAAAAGTAGGTTGGTCGGGTGGCTTTTTGGCATAGGCTGGATTGGAACTGAGGAACTGCTCCATTCACCGTACATGTAGTATAACTTACCAGCTCAATATAATTAAAATATAACTTTTTCGCTTCATTGCTGGTCTTAGGTTCCCTTGCTCTCCTGCTTGTAAATTTATAATCAACTCTGCTCTGCTATTGATCACGTATTTTTTTGAATAAACTATAAACAGCAGTTACATTTACTTATATAGGTTGTATAGAACATAAAGTTAATAGTTCATAGCACAGATAAAGATACATGTTACTCTATTTTCATGGAAGAACTCTCCCCCATTCTAGACGTATAGTCTCTTGGGGGAATTCCACGCCATCTATATACTAGCATTAATGTAATAATGTATCATTTTCTATTTCAATTGATGTATTCTATTTATAATTGAATTTATGAATTTTACATTTTTTTTAATGCAATGTAGAAAATAAATTGATTTGATTTGAAGATAGATATTGAGTAGCTCTTCATTTGCAGTTGTTTAATAGTTCTCATGAATTCAGTTCCACACTGAAAGCGTGACAAACTTATGAATTCATTCTGCAGCCTATTAAAATTCTCCTCAATACACTTTGAAACTGGGGAAGTTATTACTATAGTAAGGTCCAAGTTATAATGGCAATGGAGAAAAAAATAGAAAGATAGTAAAACAGCGTTGCCGATTCACTGCATTGCCACTGTCTTTACAGAAGATGGATGATACCAGTATATCTGATCTAGTATTAACTGTTAATTCTTATCAAAAGTAGTCATTATATGTTATTTGTCAAGAAAATATTTATTTCAAAGATTAAATAATAAATTTTCATAATAGAGATTATATCCTACAATATTAAGGGAGCAATTTCAGTATATATTTATATGGTTATAAGAGTATATATAAAACACTTATTGAAATGGGCTGCTTTTAAATTAATAAAACAAAATAAAACTTAATAAAGGGTGCTACAAGTTTTATTTTGTTTTATTAAGAGTATATATGTATGTTCAACGGATCTCGAAAACGGCTCTAACGATTCTCACGAAATTTGGACCAAAGTAGATTTATGATATGAAGATTCAATTGCACTAGGTCTCAACCCTTGGATAACTCGCTGAAGGACATTAAAAGGATGAATACGTCCTTGGAAAAACAGCTGGAAATTTTGTCGTCTGTCGATACCGTAATGGAAGAGAGTGATCGAGTGCATGTGTGTGGGATCATCATGCTGATCTCACGAGAAGAAAAATTCAGCAAGAGAAACTTATTTTCGTTTATTTCTTTTTTTTTTTAGAAAACATGTTTACTTCAGAAAATCCAAAATAGTAACTAGATGCTGTTAGTGTAGAATAGATAGTACATGATATATTAACAGATATTGTAGCAAACATAGTAAATCGAATTCAAAGTATATCTATTTGTAATTGATGATGTGTTTGTTTCTTGGAGTGTGAATAAATTGTTATTTTGATTGATTGATTGAGTACTTTATTTATGTAGATTACAATATATACTGGCTTATACACTTATATACAATAGCTTACAATACAGCAAAATTATAGATGAATTTACATAATATAGACTAAGAAAATAATTATTGAACTGTATATGATATGAAAAAGCAATTTGTAATATAATAACTATAGATAATAATCATATTGTTATGCATCTACATAAATTGGCGGAGCTTTGGACATATCAATTTTGATGAGTGACAGTAGCTTAACCTAGATTTTGATTTGGACTGTAGTATAAATTTGAGAAGGGGCAGTTTTAGGCATGAGCCTATCAGCCTATTGTGCCTCCTCATATAACTGTAAAAATAATTGTACGACTGAGAAAATGAATAAATAAATATAAACTATAAATTAAATCTTTCGTTACAAATTTTCTATGCTTTTACACTCCAGATCAAAGCTCGGTCCCCCGATATTATTTTGTTAATAGTCTAATATTTCTACATTGTTGACTAACTATCTGGCCACAGAGCTAGAAAAGGATAGTGTTATCTGCTTTGTGGAATGATAGAGAAGGATAGCATCATCAATGTTAATCAAATTCTGCCATTATAACGTGGACCTCACTATAGCCGTACTTCAGCCGTAAAAAGATTTCTATAGACTCTCTATAGAGAGTTTTGCGCATGAGCATTGTCTCGGTACACGGCAATGTTTTATTGAAAATGAAAACCAATTTGGCCGAACGCTAGTTGATGGCTCATTATGGCCGCTGAGGCAAGTCAGCGTGCAAAACCGCCTCCAAGGAAGCCGCCGCCAATGCCCATGTATTTAGCCAGCGATACAAGTCACAGAGAGGCAAGCCAGGAGAAAGAGGCAAACGAATTGATTGGGCCGTGCCTCCTCCTGCTTGAGATTAGACGGATTTTACGCGCACACTGATTCGCCGGCATGTAATGTAATGCCACACAAGTACTGAACGGTACTGTTTTCAAAGATTCGACGTACGTATGAAAAATGCACCGATGCATTTTGAATCTCAAAGATAGTTAGATTTAACTCATTATTTACAATAACATAAGAGTAATCATAGGTATAGATAATACTAGTAGTTCTGTGAACAGTAGACCTCACGCAGTATTCCCATCCACAAGTACCTGATTGAAACTATAATAGACCTTATGGAAATACAGCAATAGACTGGCTTCTCCACACATCTGTGTAATCACTTGTCAGCTGATTTATGATGAATAATTCTATAGTCTGATTTTTACTCTAATATTGGCGAATGAAGGAGGCTCCTTCTTCCTTTTATATTATCCTTGAAATGCAAAATTTCCAAAAACCTTGTATATACGTCGACGCACAATTAAAAAAGGAGCATACCTGTCAAATTTCATGAAAATCTATTACCGCGTTTCGCCGTAAATGTGTAACATATAAACATTTAAACTTTCAAACATATAAACATCAAGAGAAATGCCAAACCGTCGACTTGAATCTTAGACCTCACTTCGCTCGGTCAATTATAATCAATCAACAATTAAACTGGATTCCTTCTTGTGGTTGTACTTGATCTTATTCTTCGTCGTTTTCTTCTTCTTCTTCTTCTTCTTCTTATTTTTCTTCTGTCTTTTTTGTTGTTGTTGTTGATCTTCTTCTTCTTCTTCTCCGTCTTCTTCTTCTTCTTCTTCTTCTTCTTCTCCTTCTTCTTCTCCTTCACCTTCTTCTACTCCTTCTCCTTCACTTCTTATCCTTCTTCACCTTCACATTCTTCTTCTTCTTCTTCTTCTTCTTCTTCTTCTTCTTCTTCTTCTTCTTCTTTGTTTGAATCGATCGATTTTAAACTTTGAGCCTTAAGGAGGTGATGGCAAGTGAATATTTTTGTTTGGGCTGTATGGAATCAAGCAGTGTTGGAATCTATTCGTAGTTACTGAACCTAAATTATAGTTTAAAATTTTTAGTTTAGTCATTAGTTTTTAAGAGGAAATTGGACTTTTTGAAGTGAAAAGTGAAATCTTAACCTCATTCTTTTTTGAAACTTTCATTTGTAAAAATTTGGGAGAAGACAGTTTTGGGCTATGCCTGTTGTCTTCTTCCAATAATATTATATATTATAATTATGATTTGTAATTGTCAATGAAATAATTACTTTGCTGAGACCTTTTCAATTTTGTTTACCCTCAATTTTGTTGAATATACCTAATAGTCTAAAATTAATATATGAACTTACGTTTGCAATATTTTCGATATCAAGAAATACTGATTTCACAGTAATCTGTGTAAACGACAAACAGAATCATTCCTAAACTGGAATTTACTCCAAATCACCACTCGTTTCTGAACCAACTCTAGAATTTTCCACAGTTTAAAATTAAAATCATTGTAAATATATGAGCTTACGTTTGCAATATTTCCGATATCAAGAAATACTGATTTCACAGTAATCTGTGTAAACGACAAACATAATCATTCCTAAATTGAACTTGAATCCCTAAAATAATTTGATTAATTCAATATGAAGTGATAATTAAATGTTATATTTAAATATAGTTTGGTGTTTTAATTTCTCTAAAATTCAAAATGTTTAGCTTATGTATATTTTTAGACGAAATTGAACTTGAAAGATTTACAGTGGAAACATAACCTATTTTTTGGACATTTTATTTATTTATCAAAATTTGGGAATGGAATAGATTTGGGCCAAACCTGTTGTTCCTTACTAATCATATTTATATGATTTGTGATTCTGTCCACGAATAAATAAATAAATAAATAAACTGGAATTAAATCCAAATCACCTCTCGTTTCTGAACCAACTCTAGAATTTTCCACAGTTTAAAATCTTCCATCGATTTGAAATTTAGTTGGCACTATATGAATGACCAGGCCGGCCACTGAGTACAAGAGAGAGAGAGAGTGAGTGTGTGTGTGTGAGAGAGATTAAGAAAGAGAGATAACTAGGCGCTTCTAGGGCTTCGCTCTCTCCTTCTATTGGTCGGTTGTCGTCCTTGAACGAGCTGGCCGGATGGGGGTCAAGCGGCTGTTATTACTTTGTTGTTATTTTTAAGGGCATTGACATACACCTTGCCCCTCATCATCCTCTAAAATACCCCCCTACACCCCTCCCACATCATCTTGTTCTACACTACCGCTTCACATAGGAATGCCACAAGCTGTTTTTGTTTCACAATCCCAAGGAATTTCTTCTACTTCCCAAAATCTTCTCCTTGTTGCGTGTTCTCCCCTCTCTCTCTCTCTCTCTCTCACTCTCTCTCTCTCTCGTTGTGTGGCAGAGAGGACCAGGAGTCCTAACTCCGCCTTAGGCATATATAATCAATCAATCAATCTCTCAACATTATGTATGTATTGTAACATACGGTACATAAATAATAAAGAAATCGAAATCTAATCTCTCTCTAAATATTGTAATATACATAAGTAAATAAGTAAATATTGTACATACATAAATAAGGAAATCTAATATAATCTAATCTAATCTCTCTCTAATATTCTACATCATCTCTTGTTCTTAATTTTCCTGAGTTTTCCTTCCGAACCTCTTCTTTTCTTTGTTCTTGATTTTCATGAGTTTCTCTTTTTATCTTATTCTGTAACTGCACACAAACGTTTGCACAAACGGCCCTAGGCATAAAAGCTTAAACTGAATTCAATCAGCTGTTGGCTTAAACTCAAAATGAATCACATTATAACAAAAATTATACTCGATGTAGATTCAATCCAGTTCAAGATGAAATTTAGTTTAAACTGTAACTGTGCAAACGGTACTTACATGAATAAAAAACTGTAATCTAATTTTTTTTATAACCGGAAAATGGTGTGAACACTGAAACTAGTTGTTATAAATTGTATTCTTAATCTATTGATTTATTATTTTTGTAAAAAGGTACTATAATTTTATTTTATAAACTCTAATATATTTTTTCTGATATTTTATCAATCGTCATCATGTAGCTCTACTTCCTCTACTTGATATTTCTTCAGTTCTATTCATTAAACTGGACTCTTCCTTCTGAATCTTCTCTCTTTCCTTCTTCTTGGTTAATTTATCCTTATCATCGCCTCTCTTCTTATCACAGTTTTCTCCTAATTTACTTTTTCCTCTTTGTTCCTTTCCTTCAACTTATTCTCATTTCTAGTCTTCTGATGTAGAATTGATCACTGACTTTATGACTTCAGTGACTGATCAATGACATGAGTAAGTAAGTAAGTAACAAGTAACAAGTCAGTAAGTAACCACATGACATCATCGTCTCTTTTCAAAGACGTCTTTCTCTTTGTTTCGACAAAAACGTTCTCTTTTCAAAAACGAATTTCACACTTCTTCATCTTACATAGTTTCTGTCAAATTGCAATAAAACCGGAGGTATAATATAAATTGAAAACTTTAGTTTTTATGGAAAACTCAATTGAAACTTCATTAAAACGGATATTGAAAACCGGAGTTTGGAATTGTACCAAGAGCATGTCAAACTTATTAAAACGGATATTGAAAACCGGAGGTTTGGAATTGTACCAGAGCATGTCAAACTTTTGGAAGCATGTTATTTCTTGCAGAGAGAAGAAACGCGTCTTTGGACGCTTAAAATGACTAGAAAAAATCTTCCAGTAGTTAAGAAAAGATGAAAGATTTCACCATTACCAATACACTGACAATTGGATGCCAGTTGCTTTCCAAGTTAACAATCGAAGGACAAAACATTTGAATTTGAGATTACCTCATCACACTGCGTAGCTTCTACGTTAGGTTGGTTAAAATCACAATCCAAAGACTTACCTGAAAAAAGAAACAGGAAAAACCATTAGATTTGCATGAGTAAACAACAAAAAATACTAGAATTGACACGTGTTTCAAAACTGAGGAAAAGTGAGTTAAAAACTGAGGAAAAGTGAGATGAAAATTGTCACAGTGTGCTAGTGATAAAAAAGCGACTTGATATTGTCAAAATCACTGATTTATCAAAACAATTTGATATACTAGTTTTGGTTACCACACCATTATCAATCTCTGGTAAACTGGAATTTTTATTGAGAACCAGAATATAAGCTTTATAATACGGATGGAGCTTTATGAAGCAGCAGAATATAAGTGTAACTAAAAGCCCACGATTGGCCATCAGCTGTTGACCAATGAAGGTAGATCTCAGTCATTGGCCGAGACTAGAAACTCCCAAGTTTTTCAAATACAGTATGGTCATATCTAGCTAGTCTGGGCCAATGACACAACTCAACCTGCATTGGTCAATAACTAATGGCCAATCGTGGGGCTTCACCCCCACTTATAATCTGATGCATTATGTTTGAGGTTTAAGCTTTAGTTTACTAATATCGGGACACCGAGCTCCGCTCTGGAGTACAAAAGCATATAACATTTATTACGAAAGAAAAAATTATAATATATTTATAGTTCATACTGATAGGTTCTATCTAAACACAGATTGAGATTAATTCCCTGAGGAATGCAAAAATTTCTTTCACAAAAGCAAGTTAAATTTTAATCCTGATTAATTTCACATGAACCAAATCAGAGACCATTACAAAAAGATAGCTTATCTGATTGGTTGTACTGGAATTAATCAGGATTGAAATTTAAACGGCTTTTGTACAACCGACACTAAGTACCTGATTGAATGATTACAAAGTTCAACAGCTGAGTCATAATTTTGTCTCAGTCCCACACACAGGCACTCGTTCACTCACTTCCATCATCAACAGACGACGAAATTGACAGCTGTTTTTCCAAGGATGAATAAATCCTTATACAGCAAGTTATCCCAGGGTTAAGACCTAGTGCTATCGAATTTTCATATCACAAACCTACTTTGTTCCAAATTTCGTGAGAATCTTTAGAGCCGTTTTCGAGATCCGGTCACATACACATATATAAACAAATGAACATCTAAACATCTAAGCATGTAAACAGAAATTGCTCGTTTAATAGTATGAGATGGATTGACAAGAGTGAAACTAGAATCTCAAATTGTATGAATAAATGAGTGGTTTTGACAATATCAAGTTGTTTTAATTCAAATTTCGGGGCACGGAACTTCGCTCGTTATTTATTTATTGACTTTTGATAAACTGAACACACTTCTTTAAAATGATTGGGGAAGTACTAACAGTCACAGCCCAAAACTGTTTCTTTCCCGAATTTTGATTTATACACTATAAGAAAGTAGGTTATGTTCCATACACTTGAATTCAGGTTTAATTTTCTGTTCAAATCATTTGAAAACAAAAAAATATATAATTTAGATTATATACAAACCAAATTGAATAACAAAATAACACTCACTAATCACTTGAAATTGTCAAATAATGATCAACTTTGAAAATTATGATATACTCTAGTTGAGGAGGATTATCATGGCATGTCAACAAATCAGATTATGTTGATCAAATCGATTAAATTGTCTAGCTAGATAAAATTTCTCGCTGATTGATTATGATTATACAGCTGGAAATAATTCTGTCTCTCTCCAACACAGGCACACGCATCTACTGTTATCGAGAGACGATGAAATTATCATCTGTTTTCCAAGAATGAATTATCCTTTTAATGTCGTTCAGCGAGTTTTCCAGAGAATGAGACCTAGTACAATCGAATCTTTATATCATAAACTTACTATGTTCCAAATTTCGTGAAAATCGTTAGAGCCGTTTTCGAGATCCTTAAAACATAAATAACCAGATATTTTAAAATAGTCAGATATAAAAATAACTAGATATAAAAATAACCAGGTAAATACAGAAATTGCTTGCTTGATATAATAGGATATGAATATTTACCACAACATCACATTTACAACAACACAAAAAGCTAATAAGAAAACAGATGAACAATCATGATACCTGATACCAATCATGAAAAATACATTTTTTAATCACAAATTTTATAGAATGTGGTAGGTTAATACAGTATATGAATATACTCAACGAAGAAGTCAACCAGACTATTTATCCGGGAGTATCTCTAATAATGCATTGAAGAATGTCAAACGACCACATTATATTGATTCACCTTAAAATATTATTATACTAGCCGTCAGGCTCGCTTCGCTCACCATATCCGTCTAGACAGGGGGCTCCGCCCCCTGGACCCCCGACTGGATCGTCCAAGAATGAGATCAGCAGGCTCGCTTCGCTCGCCTGCATTTTTCTGAGCGTTTTTATCATATGTTAGGACAATCCAGTCGGGGTCCAGACTAAACGTCTGGCTAAACGGATATGGCGAGCAAGCGAGCCTGACGGCTAGTAATATAATATTCCCAGGATTGAAGTAGCAGTGCCTAATCAATTTCTCCGCGATAAATGCATTTAAATCTTCAACTTGATGCCAACCTAACAAAGTCAACTCAACTAATGCCAACCTGACAAAATTATTAATTTAGTTGCCAGTTAACAACTGTTTCGAAGAGGTACTCTATCTAGATTATAGTTCTGTAGTACATATGATATGGAAATTTCAATTATAATTAAGAGATTGGGAGAAGAAGAATATACATGCTAAAAGACAAACTTTAAACCCTTAAAAACAACCCTTAGAGTTAAAATATTGCCAAAAGATTTCTTAGTGCGCCTCTAAAGGGCGAACTGAACATACCTACCAAATTTGAACGTTTTTGGTCCGGTAGATTTCTAGTTCTGCGAGTGAGTGAGTGAGTGAGTGAGTGAGTGAGTCAGTCAGTGAGTGAGTGCCATTTCACTTTATATAATATAGATCACAATCTTTTAAATGACCATTTTATCTCTGAGAGCAATCGTATAATCAATATTTTAATCCCCCATTATCCCCTCAAATTTTCCCTCTGGGAAATTTCTTCCCATACAAAATCATTCCAGAGAATAATTTTCATAATCATTCACAATATTCATATTCATTCCCTCTCAGTAGATGAATCTTTCACCCTTGTTCACATTCTGTTAGTTTTGTTCTCAGGCTTATAAGCATGAAAGCATGCCTCAAATAAACTCCGTTGACATTCCTATAAACAAGCCTAATGTAATCAAGAAACGACGATGCATTTCATTTATTGTTTTACTCTCGTTTTCCGCCAATAAATTGCTATTCATCAAGTGGCCAATTTTGTTTGAACACAGGCTCTTACAAAGCGTGAAGACGATATAAGTTGATAGCGAGCTCACACAGTCGTAAAACGAATTTGTCCATTCATTTTCGCCGAATCAAGCCAATAAAACATGAATGGTCAAATTGGCACAATTAGCCGCACAAATAAACACTGTTGTCAGTAATTGTGTTTCGGCTCATTCGTGACTGTTAAATGCTCTTCTTTGCTGCAAGAATGTCATGTAATCCAATGAACACAATCCAATTGAAGAGACACTTCCCATGCCTTTCGGAGATTAATATCAACCAGATAAACATGTGTATGTATCGACAGAATAATCTATTTTCAACTTCAATTTATTGTGAAATACAGTACGAATGGTTTGTTTTTATTTTTCATATTAAAAATTAATTTATTTCGCAGATCATAATAAATTATTACAAAACATTGTAACCAACTGAAAATACAAAATAAAAGATACTAATGAAAATCCACTTCGAAAACAACTTATTTTAACATTTTTTGTTTGGCTTTAGAAGACAAAAACATAAAGCGAAATCTTCTTCTATATAATTATATAAAAGCGAAATGGCACTCACTCATTCACTGACTCACTCACTCGCAGAACTTAAAATCTACTGGATCAAAAACGTTCAAATTTGGTAGGTGTGTTCAGTTGGCCATTTAGAGGCGCACTAAGAAATCTTTTGGCAATATTTTAACTCTAAGGGTGGTTTTTAAGGGTTTAAAGTTCGTCTTTTAGCATGTATATTCTTCTTATTCCAATATCTTAAAATTATAATTGAAATGTTCATACCATATGTTAATATAGAACTATAATCTAGAGAGAGTAACTCTTCGAAACAGTTGTTAACTGGTAACTAAATTAATAATATTGTCAGGTTGGCATTAAGTTGAGTTTACTTTTTAGGTTGGCACAAAGTTTGAAGATTGAAATGCATTTATCGCGGAAAAATTGATTGGGCACTGCTACTTCAATCAGAGCTGTTTCTGGGAATATATATTACTAGTCGTCAGGCTCGCTTCGCTTGCCATATCCGTTTAGCCAGGAAGGGGGGCGGAACCCCCTGGTAGACGGATAGGGCGAGCGAAGCGAGCCTGACGGCTAGTCTATTATAATCTATACAGAAATAATATTCGAGTCAATTATTGTCAGTATGAAGGATCGCAAAAGAATTGGCAATACATGTCTATAAAACCTTTAATTCTCTCCCTAATGAGATAAGAGTAATTAACTGATTGGAAAATGTTTATATAAGGTAGATGAGTTTTTCGAAATTCAATTTGAAAGTTATTTGTGGTGAATGGTTGTTTATTGACTTGAGAGTGCTAGGCAATTGATTTTAAGAATAAAAGAGATTGAAATAATGAAAATGAAATGTGATTTTATGTGATATTGTTGTAAGCTGATGACATTTTTATGTCATTTATTTATTTATATTCAACTTCCAATTTATTGTGAAATACATTGCCGTTATGAAAATTGATCACCTGAAGCTAGTGTTCCCGCGCATCTCAAGTCTACTATTCATAGAGCTGAGCCAGCTGGTGACAAGACAATAACGCTGTAGACACACGAGGTCTGCTATCTCTTCATAGCGAATGATTTAACAGAATCAACAGTTGCCAACAGTTTGCAATTGAATAATCACAGTTTCTCGAATTATGAGCTTATTTTCAATTTTAAGTGAAAGACTGAGCTACTGAACATTAATTGTAGAGATTTTCATGCTCAATCTTTCCACTCGAAATTTTTGTTTAAATTGTATCTGAAGCCTGATAAATGAGAATATAAAATCAAACTTTGCATAGATGGGGCGGAGCTCCTGAAATTTTCACAGATATGAACTTGTGGCAGTTGATAGAGCTTATCAATGACTATTCTAGGTATGAATTGATCAAAATCGTTGAAGCTGTTTTCGAGAAAATCACGGAAAACCCTGTTTTTGCCACATTCGCCAACATTTTCGCCATTTTAACCGCCATCTTGAATCGCATTTGATTGAAATTGTCCGTGTCGGATCCTTATATTGTAAGGACCTTACGTTCAAAATTTCAAGTAATTCCGTTGATTGGGAGATGAGATATCGTGTACACAGACCCACATACACTCATACACACACACACACACACAAACCACTTTTCTGGACTCAGGGGACCTTGAAACGTATAGAAATTTAGAAATTGGGATACCTTAATTTTTTTCGGAAAGCAATACTTTCCTTACCTATAGTAATAGGGCAAGGAAAGTACAAATCAGGGTTTTCACTTTTTTTCTAATATTGTACTACTTGAAATGTTCAATTATTCTACCAAAACGATCAATCAATTGTTGAAAAAATGGATATTCCTTTTTCCCTTTTTATAGTGTACTTCAAATGTTGGATTATTTTACTGTTAAATCCATTGTTGACAATCGCGGTTTCCCCCTTTTTCGAATATTGTACTGGAAATACGGTGCAATCTATTGTGGGGAGTATGGATTTTTCCAATTATTTTTGGTCCAGTCACCCACCAACAAGCCGAAAATGCAATCTGACCAGGCTATTGTGGCCTTGCTCTGACAGACAGGTAGGTAGTAGGATGAATGGCGGATTCATAATGCAGTATCCATCCATTATACGCCGCTTCATATTTAATCTGGCTGCTGTCGGTGCTTCAGTTAATGAATGGCAGGTCGTTTTGGTGATCATGTACTACAATACCACGCGCTCTGCTGCGTTTTCCCTCCCAGCAACAAAAGCCGCGCTGCGTTATCGCGAGCCGATGCGTTCCTACCGCACTCCGCACACCCACAGCATTCACAATGAAAGGACAACATGAATTGTGAAATAATACATTAAATTGAAGAGAGTATAATGCTCTACACACCTACGATAAGCTACGATTGATTGTTGGAGAGTTTATAAGCCCTGAACCGCAAAAAATTGGATGAAACCTGTGTTTTTTTATATCTCACTTTCAAGAGCTGTGCATATCTAACCAATGAATGAAAAATACAATTTTAAACCACCCTCATCCCTTTATCACTTAACGGATTATAAATTATAATTACAGAATTTAATGCTCTTCAATCCTACGATTAGTAGCCTATTCATTTTTTGATGCATTGTTGGATAGTTGTAATCCCCGAAACTGCAAAAAAGTGGATAAAACGTATGTTTTAAAAATTCTCAAATCAAATGTTTTTTATTGTCGTTCAAAATTATACATGTATTGACAAGTCATGAAAACGGAGCATAGTCCATAGTCTAATGCTGAGGTGAATAACAACATAAGAAAATCTGGTGTGGGGCACTCACACATCTTTCTTGCCGTTATGAAAATGATCACCTGACGCAAGTGTGCACGCGCTCTCAAGTCTACTATTCAAAGATTTGAGCCAGCTGGTGACAGGGCAATAACGCTGGAGACACACGAGATCTGCTATCTCTTCATAGTGAATCATTTAATATAATCAACAGTTGCCAACAGTTTTCAATTGGATAATCACATTTACTGGAATATCGAGCTTTTTTAATTTTAGGTGAAAATGTTACGGAACATTAATTGTAGAGATTCTCATGGTCAATCTTTTACACTCTTATCGATGACTATTTCAGGTATAACTTTAATCAAAATCGTTGGAGCCGTTTTCGGAAAATCGCGAAAAACCCTGTTTTTGACAACATTTTCGCCGTTTGAGCCGCCATTTCGAATCACATTTGATCGAATTGTTCGTGTCAGATCCTTATATTGTAAGACCTTACGTTCCAAATTCCAGTCATTCCGTTAATTGGGAGATGAGATATCGTGTACACAGACGCACATACATTCATACAAACATGGTTTTTCAGTAATTATCCGCAATTTTTCTCAAGAATATTACGGAGCTCCTGCAATTTTCCCAGAAATGAGCTCATGTCAGTTGATAGGACTTATGAATAGCTATCCATGGTATAATTTGAAGAAAATCATTAGAGCCGTTTTCGAGAAAATCGTGAAAAACTGGTTTTTCAGTAATTATCCGCCATTTTTCTCAAGAATATTACGGAGCTCCTGCATTTTCCCAGAAATGAGACTCATGTCAGTTGATAGGGCTCATAAATAGCTATCCGTGGTATGAATTTGAACAAAATCGTTAGAGCCGTTTTCGAGAAACCGTGAAAAACATGGTTTTTTTAGTAAGTATCCGCCATTTTGAATTGAATTTTATCGAATTTCTTAATGTCGGAATGGAGTTATCGTGTACCACACCACACACACACAACACACACACAACACACACACACACCACACACCACACCACACACACACACAACACCACCAACACACACACACACACACACACACACAACCCACACCACACCAATACCCAAAAACCACTTTTTTGGACTCAGGGGACCTGAAACGTATAGAAATTTAGGACTGGGGTACCTTAATTTTTTCGGAAAGCATGTCCTTACCTATGGTAATAGGACAAGGAAAGTAATAAATAGAATTATAGAACAATATAAAACTTTAAAGAGCATATACTGTATCGCAAAACCATTGAATCTATCACAAAACTCTACTATACAAAAATTGTGTAAATTTACAAGCTTAGTTTTCAAATAGTTAGTCATATTTGTGGAGTGCATT
>NC_052511.1:8297184-8318686 GCF_014356525.2 Nilaparvata lugens
ATAAATTGAGAGTTTAATAAATGGAAATTCTTGTTATAAAATCGCTTCTATGTTGTGAAAATGATATTGTGGTGATCCCCAATGGGAAACAGTGGCAAGGCAGAGAATCGGCAACGTTGTTTATTCATCCATCTCACCTAAGAGAGCAACTCGGTTTTTGGATTTCAATAAGAGTACCTCATACCTCATCGTTATTCATGAGGTCATGGAGGATAGACAATGAATACAATCCAGGTGAAAACAACAGGCTTTCGCCCAAAACTGTTTTTAGCCTTAATTTGAAATGAATAGTCCAGAGGTTATGTAGATTTCATGATTTGATTCACACATAATTTCAAGTCCAAAAAAACGAAACTATAGTGAGGTCCACGTTATAATGGCAGTGGATAAAGATAGAACAGCAGCGTTGCCGGTTCTCTGCCTCAATTGATTATATTTCCATATAGTCAAAAACATATTTGACATCTTTATGCAGCTAAAAAAGGATAGTACCACCTATTTTGTGGAAGGATAGACAAGGATAGCAACATCAAAGTTAATCAAATACTGCCATTATAACGTGGACCGCACTATAGAATTTTCAATTCGTTATTGTTCTTCACCTCCATTATAACGTGAACCTCACTATAGTAAAATATTAAAAAAAAAATTTTTTACTCACACCCTATTACAAGCATAACAATCAAATCACTAATCTAATCATAACAATTATATCATTTCAATTTAAAACTTTGATTTTTCTATAAGAAGTCAAGTAAGAATGATTGAATTATGTGGACTAAGCAAAATATCATTTGTATTGTTCCTCTATCCGATGCTTTCCTTGTCTATCATCCTTGTATCATCTTCATCATCTTCCATTGCTATCCTTGTCTATCATCCTTGTATCATCTCTGTATCATCTTCATATCCTATTTGTATCATCTTCATCATCTTTCATGCTATCCTTGTCTATCATCCTTGTATCATCTTTATATCATTTTTTTATCATCTTCATCATCTTCCATTGCTATCCTTGTCTATCATCCTTATCATCTCTGTATCATCTCTGTATCATCTCATTATCTTCCATTGCTATCCTTGTCCATCATCCTTGTATCATCTTTATATCATCTTCATCATCTCCATTGCTTTCCTTGTCTATCATCCTTGTATCATCTCTGTATCATCTTCATAATCTTCCATTGCTATCCTTGTCTCATCCTTGTATCATCTCTGTATCATTTTCGTATCATCTTCCATTGCTATCCTTGTCTATCATCCTTGAATCATCTCTGTATCTTTCATCATTTTCCATTGCTATCCTTGTCTATCATCCTTATCATCTTCCTATAGTGAGGTCCACGTTATAATGGCAGTATTTGATTTACATTGGTGTTGCTATCCTTGTCTGTTATCTTTGTATCTTCACCGTACCATCTTCCTAAAGTGGGGTTCACATTATAAAGGCAGTATTTGATTAACTATCCCAGTCTATCATTCGACAAAGCACATAGCTCTATCGTTTTCTAGTCTCGCAACGTTGCCAGATCGTAGTTAAACAATGTAGAATAATATGGTTCATTGACAAAATATTTAATCTCAATAATTATAATGAAACTGTTTCATTTAATCATTGAAAAATATGTTTATCGACGAACAAAATATAGTTGATTTTTTTAAACAAGAATGAACAATTGATATTAGATATTAAGGTATCAGCTATCCTCTATAGGAGGCAGTGGCAAGGCTATGATTCGGCAACGCTGTTTTCCTATGTATCTTCACTGCCAATATTGGAGGGTTAAGTGTAAGAGAGGGCCGACTGCGTCCTAACTTCGCCCTCCTAGGTCAAAATAAAGGCAGTCATTCACTTCAATTCAATTCAATATAACGTAGTCCTCTCTATAGAAGAAAATCGTGAATTGTTGTTATTGTCTGTAACAATTCATCAAATTTGGTTCACTAGAATTGATAGGAGGAATAAGATAATTGGTGGATTATTTATCAACACAATTTGAAAACAGTTATCAATGACTGACAGAGCAGCAGGCTCAGTCCAAAAAAGCTCTTCTACCAAATTTTGTGAACAGTAACATTTACAAAAGATACAGGTTTCATCTCACTTTCAAAAATTTTCAAATTAGTTTTCCGTCAAAACTAGAAACTAGAATTTCAAATGCAGACCGATGCATTTACTTATACTTGACCAAATACTTGACCTAAGTTATACCTGACCAAAGACCGATACTTGATACAAATTTAATATTAAACTCAATAATCACTGAAAACCTGAGAAAAAATTTGTTATAGAAAATTTGATCCAAAAATATTTATTAGGCACTGTCATTATAACGTGGACCTCGCTTCACTCTGTGAATAATTATGTTCTCTGGTGAATATAAGTTGTGTGTATATTATTTTTGGTTTCAAAATTTTCTGAAATAACTTAATTTATTCAAAGTGCGGTGATATAAAGTGCAAAATTTGACTATAATTTGGTATTTTAATCATTCTAAATTCAAAATTTCTAGCTAATATTATATTCTTGGACAGAACTTTGAACTTTAAATTTCCTCAGTAAGAACAACCTTTTTTTTCGGACATTTTATTATTTATCAAAATTTGGGAACAGAATAGTTTTGGGCTATGCCTGTTGTTCTATCCCGATCATATTCATATGATTTGTAATTATATCAACGAATAAATAAATAAATATGGTCTCTGTTATACTTGGTACTCAAGTAGTCACTTTGAGATCATGTATAGCTGTAGAGTCACTTGTAATGGAGTTACAGGAATCATGTGGAGTCACTTTTAATAGAGCTACAGGAATGTGTCTGTTGACTGCAGCCTGATACAGGTGTGTTGTATGAATAAATAAAATAAATAACGTTTGTAGAAGTCGTAGTATTGCCGCAGAGAAAGTGAGTGAATGCACGACCTGTTTCTATTACGGTTCATTGCATCATTCCATCTCAGACTCTGGAACAAGCCCATTGCTATATCGAGGATTTCTTACAGGCCACAGAATCTACTGAGATTATTGTGGCATGTGATTATTGGTCTCTGGTATGTTTAGCGGCCAAGTGATCATTGGATAATGAGGTCTACGTTAATGGCAGTATTTGATTTACATTGGTGTTGCTATCCTTGTCTATCATCCTTGTATCATCTTGGTATCATTTTTGTATCATCTTCCATTGCTATCCTTGTCTATCATCCTTGTATCATCTCTGTATCATCTTCGTATCATATTTGTATCATCTTCGTATCATATTTGTATCATCTTCCATTGCTATCCTTGTCTATCATCCTTGTATCATCTTCGTATCACCCTTGTATCATCTTCGTATAATATTTATATCATCTTCATCATCTTCCATTGCTATCCTTGTCTATCATCCTTGTATCATCTCTGTATCATCTTCCATTGCTATCCTTGTCTAACATCCTTGTATCATCTCTGTATCATCTTCGTATCATCATTGTATCATATTTGTATCACCTTCGTATCATATTTGTATCATCACCATCATCGTCCATTGCTATACTTGTCTATCATCCTTGTATCATCATCTTCGTATCATATTTGTATCATCTTCCATTGCTATCCTTGTCTATCATCCTTATATCATCTTCATATCATCTCTGTATCATCATCATTTTTCCATTGCTATCCTTGTCTATCATCCTTGTATCATCTTCCTATAGTGAGGTCCACGTTATAATGGCAGTATTTGATTAACATTTGTGTTGCTATCCATGTCTATTATCTTTGTATCTTCACCGTACCATCTTCCTAAAGTGGGGTTCACATTATAAAGGCAGTATTTGATTAACTATCCCAGTCTATCATTCGAAAAAGCACATAGATCTATCGTTTTCTAGTCCCGCAACATTGCCAGATCATAGTTAAACAATGTAGAAATATGGTTCATTGAAAAAATATTTAATCTCAATAATTATAATGAAACTATATTATTTAATCATTGACAAATATGTTTACTTCACGAACAAAATATGGTTGATTTTTTAAACAAGGATGAACAAATATTGATATTAGATATTAAGGCATCACTTTTTGTGTAGTTGAGAAGTTGATATTGTGGTAATTATTCATATTGAATGAAAAAGACTAAGAAATTGTCAAAAATCAATTCATATTGAATGAAAAAGACTAAGAAATTGTCAAAAAACCACTGATTTATCGAATTAGAAAAGACCGGTTTCGGTTATTACACCATTATCTGATAATGGTGTAATAACCGAAACCGGTCTTCTAATTATCAATAACTCAGTGGTTTTTTGACAATTTCTTAATCTTTTTCATTCAATATGAATAATTACCACAATATCAACTCCTCAACTACACAAAAAGTGTCACTTTGAGATCATGTAGAGCTGTAGAGTCACTTATAATGGAGTTACAGGAATCATGTGGAGTCACTTTTAATAGAGCTACAGGAATGTGGTCTGTTGACGACTACAGCCCGATACAGGTGTGTTGTATGAATAAATAAATAAATAACGTTTGTAGAAGTTCGTAGTATTGCCGCAGAGAAAGTGACTGGAATGCACGACCTGTTTCTATTACGGTTCATTGCATCATTCCATCTCATTCTCGGTACAAGCCCATTGCTATATCGAGGATTTCTTACAAGCCACAAGCATCTACGGATTTTATCGTAGATCTCAAGCTAAAATTCTATGCTGATTTGGAGTAGTATATCTATATCTATCGAAGATGACTTCTGAGGATTTGAGGTGTATTCCTCTATATTATACATTGATTTATCTAGAATTATTTGTAGAGGATCTCTTACAGCCACAAGGATCTATGGATTTATCGTAGATCTCAAGCTAAAATTCTATGCTGATTTGGAGTAGTATATCTAATCTATCGAAGATGACTTCTTGAGGATTTGAGGTGTATTCCTCTATATTATACATTGATTTATCTAGAATTATTTGTAGAGGATCTCTTACAAGCCACAAGGATCTATGGATTTTATCGTAGATCTCAAGCTAAAATTCTATGCTGATTTGGAGTAGTATATCTATATCTATCGGAGATGACTTCTTGAGGATTTGAGGTGTATCTTCTATATTATACATTGATATATCTAGAATTATTTGTAGAAATCTTTTACAAGCCACAAGGATCTATGGATTTTATCGTAGATCTCAAGCTAAAATTCTATGCTGATTTGGAGTAGTATATCTAATCTATCGGAGATGACTTCTTGAGGATTGAGGTGTATTCCTCTATATTATACATTGATTTATCTAGAATTATTTGTAGAGGATCTCTTACAAGCCACAAGGATCTACGGATTTTATCGTAGATCTCAAGCTAAAATTCTATGCTGATTTGGAGTAGTATATCTATAGTTTATCGGAGATGACTTCTTGAGGATTTGAGGTGTATCTTCTATATTATACATTGATATATCTAGAATTATTTGTAGAAATCTTTTACAAGCCACAAGGATCTACGGATTTTATCGTAGATCTCAAGCTAAAATTCTATGCTGATTTGGAGTAGTATATCTATAGTTTATCGGAGATGACTCTTGAGGATTGAGGTGTATTCTTCTATATTATACATTGATATAATCTTGATTATTTGTAGAGGATCCTTACAAGCCTCAAGGATCTACGGATTTCATCGTAGATCTCAAGCTAAAATTCTATGCTGATTTGGAGTAGTATATCTATATCTATCGGAGATGACTTCTTGAGGAGTTAAGGTGTATTCCTCTATATTATACATTGATTTATCTAGAATTATTTGTAGAGGATCTCTTACAAGCCACAAGGATCTACGTATTTTTTCGTAGATCTGAAGCTTATTCTATGCTGATTTGAAGTATACTGAATTCTGATTTGAAGTAAAGATACTGTATATCTATATTTTATCGAAGATGACTCCTCGAGGTGTATTGTAATTCATAAATCGTGAGCTTATACTGTTATTATTGTAAGAATATAACTAAAGACTTTTCGGATTTTTATTATTCGGCATGTTTCACTGTATATAGCTAACATGTTGCATAGCCAACTTGAGAGGCTGTGATTATAATCATACATCTTGAGCTTCTACTGTTCTGATCATAGAGAATAAATCTGTAGATTTCAGATGTCAGGATGCATTTTGATCATAAATCTTCAGATTTTACTACTTTGATTTTCATGATCATATAGAATACACCACGCTAATTAGATACTTCCCCCAATTAAAATCATTATTGAAATAATTCTATAAAATTTGTTATCATTCAACTCTTGTTCTCCCACTGTAATTATTGTAATCATGAAAATATACATACTATCAATTTATATTATCAAAAAAATCTCTCAGAATGTTGAAAATGAAGTATATATAATAATACTAGCCGTCAGGCTCGCTTCGCTCGCCATATCCGTCTAGCCAGGGGGTTCCGTCCCCTGGACCACCGACTGGATCGTCCAAGAATGAGATCAGCAGGCTCGCTTCGCTCGCCTGCATTTTTCATTTGAGCATTTGACCACGATCCAGTCGGTGGTCCAGACTAAACGTCTGGCTAAACGGATATGGCGTGCCTTATGGCAAGCCTGACGGCTAGTAATATAATATTCCCAGGAATAGCTCTGATTGAAGTAGCAGTGCCCAATCAATTTTTCCGCGATAAATGCATTTCAATCTTCAACTTGGTGCCAACCTAACAAAGTCAACTCAACTTAATGCCAACCTGACAAAATTATTAATTTAGTTACAGTTAACAACTGTTTCGAAGAGAGGTACTCTCTCTAGATTATAGTTCTATATTAACATATGGTATGGACATTTTTCATTATAATTAAGAGAATAAGAAGAATATAAATGTTAAAAGACGAACTTTAAACCCTTAAAAACCCCCTAGAGTTAAAATATTGCCAAAAGATTCTTAGTGCGCCTCTAAAGGGCCAACTGAACATACCTACCAAATTTGAACGTTTTTGGTCCGGTAGATTTTTAGTTCTGCGAGTGAGTGAGTCAGTCAGTCAGTGAGTGAGTGCCATTTCGCTTTTACATATATATAGATGCATCAGCCTATGGGTGTATTAAGAAAATGTATGCAATATAATAAATGCAAATATATGAACTCTGCATTTACTATATTTTTTGACAATTCCTATAGGCCTACTCTTGAAAGAGTCTCTGAGAATCATTCAAAAACAAAACAAAACTCTCGTTTCAGTAAAATTTCTAGTATAATTTAATAATACAAAGAAGTTACCTAAAAGCCTGATCATTATCTTGTTGAGAGAATTCTCCAGAATGTATTTTGAATCATCATCTAACATTTTACAGCTTCTAATAAGTTCTAATGCTCTGATAACATAGGGAGTATATCTTTTTGAAACGCAATAGAAGTTATCAATAATTACCCTTTTATTTTATTACAAGACAATGGAAATTATTTTGTGTTGTGATACAATAAAAATTACTTGATACCTTTCATTGTGTTTCTTCAATATTCCAGTAGCCCATAAAAGAATAGTAAGGAAATATATTTGAATATTACTGAGTGGATTCCTTGGAATGTATCAAATATATATTATGATCGTAAATCTCGTGTTTATGCGTATTATTCTGGTAGCCTTCACGTTCACTTTATCGGAGTCCAGTGCGTGCCTTAATCATTAGCATCATTATAATAATTATTGGTTGAGCTTTATTGTGACCTGTTGAAGATGGCAGGTGAATGCGAAGAATCCAGAAGGTCGTTTAAAGGTCACGCAGTCTTGTCTGGCCATCTTCCTTTATAATTTATCTCTCTCTTTCTATCTGATCATCTCCCTTCATCATTTATCTTCCTATCTTTCTCTTTTTGTCTATCTATCTTCCTGTATCATGTATCTTCCTCCCCCTCTCGTTCTATCTATCTATCTTCCTTTATCATGTATCTTTCCCTCTCTATATGCTCATCTTCCTTTATCGATTGTTGATTTCGAAATGATTGTGTTTAACACGTTTTAGAGAGTGATTCTGTCTTGATAATTGGGAGTTGAAGTTGTTATTTCATTTGTTATTGATGTGGTTATTGATTTATTACACGGATTTCAACTGAGAAGCTGTTGTTCTTGATCAATTATGATTGGTGAACAGTTAATTATTTTTCAAAAATTAAAATTTTAAAAAATTACTTTATCGAATGGAGATTTCGAAAACATTGTATTCAACACGTTTTATTAGGTAATCCTGTGTTCATCATTGTTGGTTGAGGTTGTTTTTTGAATTCTAAATTATGATAAATATCATGGAGTCTGATTGAGTACGTTTGTGAAGCTTCAATGAAAGCAATACTGGTTAATTAATCAAGAATCTTTCAGAATAGAAACAGACAATACAAGTTTGATACATCAAGTACATGTGTTTTTACACGGAGTGGAGAAAGCTTGGAATATTCTGAATCCTCATCATCTTATCTCAATCCTGAGTTAAGATAGCCTCACATCTCAGACCAGAGAAAAAGAGGGAATAAGGAACTTTATTCTTTGCTCTTTATTCTTGACTTGGAACAAGTAAAAAATTTATATGAACCTAAATTTATATGAACCTGTAGTGAAGTCCACGTTATAATGGCAGTGGGGAAAGATAGGAGAACAACGTTGCCGATCCTTTGTCCTGTCAATGCCTTCTATATACGGTAGCTGATACAGGTTTATTGATGTAATATCAACGGTTCATTCTCGTTTAAAATAATCAATTATTTTTTATTAAGCAAGAAATTATATTTTTCAATAATCCAATTATGAATTTTCATAACTAAGATGAAATATTTTGTTAATTAATTATTAATTCTACATTGTTGAAAGACGATCTGGCAACAGAGCAAAGCGAGAGAGAGATAGCGCTATCCGCTTTGTTGAATGATAGACAAGGATAGCAATAGTAATTAAACACTGCCATTATAACGTGGAACTTACTATAGTTCTCAGTTTAATCTTGTTTAGAAATTCTAACTTTAATTTTTTCATTAAAATTCAGTAATCTTTTCAATGAAACAATTCACAAATCCTTCCTCCTACCGTTTAAAACTTCTTTCACAGACCACTTCCTTGAAAAAAAAAACCAATCTCTTAGGCCTCATGCTCAGGTCTTGAAAAAATATATTTATTATAATCGACAATCCATTCCATGATTCACTCATTTCATTATCTGAATCGTGACCGGTCATTTATAGAAAAACTAATAACAAACAGGTTGGGAGCCTATTGAGAGTTGGTGAATGGAGACTGTGTTTAGTTTAGTTATTCATCTGCATTCAAGGAAACTGGAGCAATTTAGAAGTGGCTCCATTCCCAAGCTAATCCCTCCCAGGCCTACTAACTATTATATCTATGTGATTGAATGAAAAAACATTGGATAAGGTTGTTAGTATATCTATGTGACTTTAATCTCAAGCCAATCCTACCAGGCCTACTATATCTATGTGATTGAATAAAAAAATCATTGGATATTTGTATATCTATGTAATGGCTTAGTGATAGGTAAAGAGCTGTGTAAAGAGCTTAGTGATAGGCCTATTTTTATATCATTGTATGAATTATCGATTAGATAAGGTTACTAGTATATCTATGTAGAGGCTGAGTGGAGCTTAGCATTTATGAGCCTATATCTATACATAATATCTGTATATATCTATGGATATTAGTGCTCTAAGCTACATAGATATACTATTAATCCTATTGGTTGTTGGTACATCTATGTGACTTATTCTCAAGTCAGTCCTACCAGGCCTACTATATCTATTTATCTAATTATTTATTATTTATTTATACGTGGATACAATAACAAATCATATAAATAAGATTGGGAAGGAACAACAGGCTTGGCCCAAAACTATTCCATTCCCAAATTTTGATTACATGTCCAAAAAATAGGTTATGTTTCTTCTGTAAGAAGTTCAAGCTCAACTTTCGACCAAAAATAAATATGAGATGCAAATTTTAAATTTAGAAAAATTAAAACACCGAATTATAGTTAAATATTACACTTAATTATCACTGCACAGTGTATTAAGTTATGAATTTTGAAGCCAAAAATACACACAAATTCTCACTAAGAACAGCTGATGATCTAATCACAGATCTATGTGATTAAATAAAAAATTATTGGATATTAGTTGACCGAGCGAAGTGAGGTCCAAGATTCAAGTCGACGGTTTGGCATTTCTCTTAATGTTTAAATGTTTGAATGTTTATATGTTGCGCATTTACGGCGAAACGCGGTAATAGATTTTCATTAAATTTGACAGGTATGTTCCTTTTTTAATTGCGCGTCGACGTTTATACAAGGTTTTTGAAAATTTTGCATTTCAAGGATAATATAAAAGGAAAAAGGAGCCTCCTTCATACGCCAATATTACAGTAAAAATCAGACTATAGAATTATTCATCATAAATCAGCTGACAAGTGATTACACAGAGTGTGGAGAAGCCAGTCTATTGCTGTATTTCCATAAGGTCTTTAGTTTCAATCAGGTACTTGTGGATGAGAATACTGCGTGAGGTCTACTGTTCTTGAAAATGACGAAACTAATCGTTGAAATACTTAAAAGTTTTCAATGAAAGGGTACTACATGTAACATGTGTAAATTACAGAGATGTTGCAATTAATCAAATGCTTATGAATTAATAATTTATTAAACGAAAATCCAAATTAAATGCTGTAATCCACCCCGAAGACTTCTGCTACTGCAAATATGACAACAGGGCAAACAGCTAGATGGAAATTCGATGAATTACAGCATTTAATTTGGATTTTCGTTCAATAATAATTAATTATGGTACTACATGTTTTTATTAATTTGAATAAAGTAACCCATGTAAGTGAAGTGATTTCAGGAGAAATATAATTGAGTAGAAAAATGAAATAGATTATGAATATCGGAAACCAATCGTGTCATGGAAGAAATCAAAGGGTTCGAAGTACAATTGATTCTATAATAATATTATAGAATCAATTGTACTATAATATTATTATAGGCTACTGTAAAGAGATTGAAGTAAATTAATGAGGAACAAATCAATACATTCATCTTTTTATATCTAGAGATACGAGTGATAAGACAATGGACTTCACATAGGAAGAACAAATACAGAACAATTTTTAAACTATTCCACATTTCATGAGCATTTGCAGTAGAAGATATTCAATCTACAAGACTCATTCCTTACAAATAAAACATTATAAATATTAATGTTTAAACGACTTGATATTGATAACATAATTATTCTACTCTCTTATTCATCTTCCCAGGACAACTAGATTAAGCATTAAATCCACAAATAATTGAAGGATTTCAAAAAACACGTACTTGTTTTGTAAACAAGTATAGCCAGTTTCCATGATATTTGGAAATTTTTCAGTACTAAAAGTTAAGTTTTCAGCTACTGAAGAATCTCATAAATCAATTTATTGCCACAGACAAACACTTTACAATTTGTATCGGCTACGTCATAGGTCTTCTTGTTCCTATATTGTGATAATTATTCAAATTGTTATAATATTTTCGTGGATATCATAATATGACATGCAACATGTCTCAGATAATTAAAATTTTACTGGTTCATCACGTAAAACTGTCCAAGAACTTGTCAATCCGTGTGATAAAATAGTAAACCTCTACTTTATTTTGATCAACCAATTATTTAATAACTAGTAGTTCAGGTTTGTAGGTAAAAATAGTCAGTTGTGTGGTATAATTATTACAATAATTATTGAACTAAACCTGTTGGGGAACTAGCGGTAGTCTTAATGACAGTAACTGTGAATAAACGTATGGAAATTGTATCTGATGAGGGAATTGATGGTGCGGTTATGTTGGTATGCCTGGAGCTTCGCTATGCTCTCAGGAATTTGAATACTTCCTTGCTAATTGAGTTTATGTAATGGGAGACTTTACAGCTTGATTATCACATGGTTTACTCCTAGTGTTTCAGGTATAATGGTAACGTGAGTGGAGTTGAGTTGGGTTCAACACCCAAAAACTGTTTGATTTTTCTAATTTTTAGTTAAATTCATGTTTTTTGTACTTGAGTAACCAAACTTGTAAGTTAGAATCTCCATATCCTTCTGAATCCTTCGATTCAATTCAATTCAAATCTTTTCATTTATATAACATGAAGAGATCTTTCAAATAATAATAGTGGATAATAGTGTTAAGTGTATTTATTTATTTATAATTTTCACAAAGTAGCACTGATTGGGAGAGAAAAACTAAGGATACTCCTTGTACTATTTCTCTCCCAAATTTAGATATCATTTTAAATGTCCGAAATAGGTTTCACTTTTCTAAAATTTAGTCCATTTTCACTGAAAAAACAACGAAAACTGAGAATTTTAAACTTTGACGGTTGAAAACAGAATAAAAACCAAAAATATCACACGCAAATCACCATTAATTGGAACATTTTTGCGTAATTTGACAAAATTTAAAGCCAGAAAAAACACAACTGATCAGAGTGGTGAGTTGTTGGGTTCAAAACCCAAATACTCAGGCTGTTTTAGTAGTGAAATTCATGGGTTTTGCACTTGAATAACACAAATTGTAATATTATCTTACATCACATAGACGGGAAGGGGCCTTTTGCAGGCGAGAATGCTGTTTCTAGTCGAGGCGTTAGCCGAGAATAGAATTTAATTCGAGCACTGCTTGCAAAAGACATTCACGTCCAAGTAGGGTACACTATTTTTTGTCATAATAATCTAAAGAAGAATGATTGGGAAATATAAAACATTACCTGCTTGTGCTGAAGCTACTACATGCATTATATAAACATAACCTAGTTTACAAATTCCGAATCAGGAATTTTGTGGAAGTTGACAAAACATCCACCTGGAGCGCTGAAGGGCGTTCTTTGTAGCAGTTTTGCTGTTCCTATTTCGGAACTAGGAAACATACTCGTCTGTGAAGAAAACATATGGTTTCATTGTGGTATATATGGCATGTATGGTTTTCAGATATATATTCAACTCAATTTCAATTCAATAAATTCAATTCAATTCAATTACAGTAGAGTATGCTGTAATGAGAATCATATGTTTATGTGTTCTGCAAACAGCTGTTTACTGGCTTGATTTCATGCATAGAAAAGAGCTGAGATTGAATGGCTATGACAAAAAGTAATATATCCACATTCTTCCAAATGCGCTGAAAATATACATGAATTTGATCTTCCAATAGGATTTTTGAATTTATTCAATTATTTATTTACAATGCAAATAACACTAATGTAATAACATTGAAAGATAAAATGATAAGGTAGTCCTTGTGCTATTTTTCTTCCAAATTTATAGGTGACAAAGTCCAAGATAAGGTTAGAATTTCACGTGTACAATTTTTATAAAATGTTGGGCCAAAATAAACATTAAAACTATAAATTTTGAATTTAGATGGCTTAAATTGATAAATATAGATTAGACTATAAATGACAGAGACTATTATATTACCCAGAGACTATATTTGATAATCAAATATCCAATAGGGATACTTGAACATCCATGGGTTTTGCAATTGAATAACACAAATTGTAAGGTAATATATCCACATTCTTCCAAATCCTCTCAAAATAGACATGAATTTGATCTTCGAACAGGATTATTCAAATAAATCATAATAATAAATAATAGTGTCAAGTGTATAATAGTAAAATGATCAGAGTAAAATAACATTCTTCCAAATTCTCTCAAAGTAGACATGAATTTGATTTTCGAACAGGATTATTCAATAAATAATAATAATAAATAATAGTGTCAAGTGTATAATATAGTAAAATGATCAGAGTGGTGAATTATTATGATTCAAATTATTGACAAATAACAGTTTATTGAGATAAACTATATTCCAATTAATTATGGAGAATAACTGGAACCCTTGTGATATTCTAAAATTAAACACACGAATTTGAAGATATTACAAAGATACTTGTTATTTTCTATAATTTAATAGATATTTGAATATTCAATTCCACAGTACATTATCTCAAACAAAAAGCACATGTGGACCACCCAGTCCTGCGTGTATTTAATTCCTCGTTTCTCAAAATGAAATACTCATTTACAAATAATTATTCCAAACATTATTATTATCATTTTTCCAATCAATGAAGAATTCTCAACTAAACAACATGCAAATCCCTTGCATGTGTTGTGTTATTTCACAGGTTGTTTTCGAAACCAATAACTGTCTCGATAAATAATGTTTTCGCGTGTATCTAATGTATTAACAATTCCTAGTCTATACAACACAGCTAATTATGCTGGTTCAAATACATTAATCATTTATGTTAATTATTACAAGTTTTATTTCTGCAGTGGAGATTACATGGCGGTATTTTCTTTGGAGATCTTCTTCATTTTCCAATAATCTACTCTTCTTGCTCTTCTTCTTCTTCTTCTTCTTCTCTTCTTCTTCTTCTTCTTCTTCTTCTTCTTCTTCTTCTTCTTCTTCTTCTTCTTCATCTTCTTCTTCTTCTTCTCCTTCTTCTTCTTCTCCCTCTTCTCATTTTCCTTCTTCTTCTCATTTTGAATTATATTCCCTTTTTTCTTCTTCTTCTCCCTCTTCTCATTCTCCTTCTTCTTCTCATTTTGAATTGTATTCCCTTTTTCCTTCTTCTCATTTTGAATTATATTCCCTTTTTTCTTCTTCTCATTTCCAATCATCATCACTTTTTTCTTCTCCCATCCTCTTTTTCTTCTTCTTCTTCTTCTTCTTCTTCTTCTTCTTCTTCTTTTCCTTCTTCTTCCGTGAGCGAATCTCTTTGAAAAAAAGAAGGTTTGTAGGTAATGCTAGTTGCATCATTTTATAGTACCCTACACTGTCGCATAGTTCACATACGTATGTATATGTGCATGACTATCTTGTTGTTCAACCGACTTTGCGTACTTGTCTTTTTTCTCTCTTCTCGTTCAGGCATCTAATCCTGTCAATGCGGCCTTGTCCTTTCAAAATAGGCGCTAATCTTTGTTTTGTTTTCTCTCTTCTACCCATAACACAAGTGCATGTGAACATCCTTCCTGTCAGTGTGTACCATCCTTTTACAGGTACAACTATCGTTGAGGATTTGCGCAATAGAAAAATTCAAGTTTATCGAGTCGTATTGATTAGTTTTTTACTGTGAGTTCGATTTGCATTTCGTAATTCTCCTATTCATCTCACCTGAAACATTTGAGTACATACACTTGTTTATTTACAAGATTGTAGCTGTTCTCATAAGTTCAAATTATAATTTTGATCTCCACATTTCAAATTTAATTTTTAACAGATTTATTTCAAATCCAGGTTGGTATAGTGGTGAGGAGCGATTTAAACTTCGGTCTGCTAGCACCGCCTGGCTTTGGGTTTGAATCATAGAGAAACAATAGCGTGAGTAGATATCCCATGGTATAGGGCGTTTATGTCGCAACTTTTACTATTATCTCAAGCTGATAGTCCACGTACTTCTTTCCTGTGAAGCTTTATGACGCTGGTAGTCTCTCATATTGTGCCGTTCATACACTCTTACCCGGTCAAGACAGTAAAAATCGACGGTAATCGGCTTGAGATAACAGTAACAATAATCGACTTGAGATAACAGTAAAAGTTGCGACATAAACGCCCTATCTACTTACGCTATTATTTCTCTATTGTTTGAATCCCACCGATGGCATGGACGTTTGATCATCTCATCAATTCAACAACGCACTATCCATTACCCACGCACAAGCAAAAAGCTCATGTGGGCATTATCTGCAAAAAATATCATAGTGCACATCACTACACAGTGAGGTAGAAATATAATCTTTGAACCAATAATTATCTTCCATATGATTTCTATATTATGTCAAAGCACATTCTACTATAGATAGAAGTGAAAAATCAGAAGTTTCTTTAAAAGAAGACAATATTCGACTTCCATATTTTTATTTCACATTTAGAAGGTACTATTCGATACTTTCATCTATTAACGAAATACATTTGATCATTAAAATTGCTCGTAGGAAATACAGACACAGAAAGTAAGTACAGTGGAATATATTGCCGAGCTAGGCATTATACTTGAAACTCCTAGAACTAAAGTTAAAATTAGTCTATCAGTTAATATTATATATTTTTTTTTATCATTGAATTGAATTTCTCAGTATTGGTATTTGATAAAGGGCATAAAGCTGGTAGTTAATCGGGAGTATACCAAAGTGAATTCAATTTGCTTGGCCTGAAGCTGAGCTTGACTGCGACGTTGCCAAGTTGTGCGTTCCAGCCTTTATTCAAAGTAAGCCATGGTCAAAGCCATACAAAACTTGTATATGTCATTATGTATTAATCAGAACCATTTCAAATACTAGTTTCAATTTCAAATAAAAGACCACTGATTGAAAACGTCTTGAAAGTGTCAAAATTACTAATCCATCAAAACAAATTGAAATAATAGTTCCAGTTGTCACACCTTTATATATTTGTGTTTTGAGAGTTATCCTCCATGTCCTCTATGCTCATCAGGTGATCTAAGTTGCTTATATATTGAATCTTGATTCTCACTAGTTTACCCATATGGGTGAAAGGCCTATTCCAAGTGAAATCTGGAGTTGGTCTCCAAAATGTCAAAAAGTCTTCTTCTTCTTCTTCACTTCAAGGATTAGGTTTTGTTAAAGAACCTGTTCCGGCACCCATCTTTTCCTCGGTCTTCCCACGCTCTTTTTCTTTTGTTCAAACCCCTTATCTAATCTCTTCAAGGGAAGTGTGGATGGGAATAATGTTTGTCTCAAGAGGAATGTATCATTTTCACTGATTTAATAATAAGTATCACTTCCCAAGAATAAACTCATCATTCAAATTCATTACTAATTAGGAGTAATCTATAAAGTTCTATTGATTCACATAATATTATTATAAGTTGCAGATTGAAAAATCAGTACAATAGTTCCAGCCCGTGGGCTCACGGGCTCAATCATTACTTCAAATATATTACCCTTTGTACATTAGTGTATTCCGAGTACATTATTTGGATCTTGCAGTAGATAACACTCATAGTAAATAACAACAATATTGATTGAAAAAAACAAGCTCTTTGAGCTCTGTATATGTGTATTATTTTCAATTTGAATTTACTCTGTGTATCTATAAGTTATCGTATATTGAATATACAATTTTTTGAATGACTGACAATGAATAAATCTCGATTATAAAATAATAATAAGTTTCATGAAAAGGCATTGGATTCAATCAAAAGGAACTGGAAATCTTAGTCTATAAAAATAAGTGGTTGGTTTGGAAGCCACATGCTTGTAACAAAAAAATAATGTCAATAAACAACTGGGGATCAACTGTATCCTAGAAGGAATAAGGCTGCTTTTCGAGGTTTATATAAGTCCAAATTATTCATATCAATCTACTTTTAATCAAATTACTGCTTAACTTTGTGCCGTGTGCTGAATATGGGAGCTCCAATCCTCTCTTTCGCCCCTAACCTCTCCCCTCTCCACTCTTTCCTTCTCTCTCTTTTCCTCTCTCCTCTTTCCTCTACTCTCTTATCTCATCTCCTCTCTCTCACTCACTCATTCCTCTCTCGCTCTATGTCACTCTCTCTCATCTTGCCAGAATCGCTCTCTCTCCTGTCCCCAGTTGCAAATAGTTCAGTTTGGATAATGTGATTTGTCAGAGCCGACTATGATGTTGTGCTGTGATGTGGTTAGGTTGGGTCCACTGCTTCATTCACAACACCGTCTCAATGCAACCATTCAGAACTCTGTTCTCTGAGGTTAATTGTATCGTTGTTTCAATGCATGGCCTATTTCAACTCTGCAAATTTGGTTAACATTGAACTAACCCTAATTCAATTTGCAGAAAGCCTGGTAGATGGGATCAGTACGCTTTGTTGAAGAATATATTGATTGATGATAATTAATCTTTATTGATTGATACAATTAGTACATCTTCAAAATGATAGAGAGAGGAACAATAAGGTAACCATGTGCTATTCCTCTCCCAAATTTAGATAAGGTTACACATAGTCCGAAATAGGTTACGTCTTGTAAGGTGTTCACTTCACAAAATTTCCAGTCCCTAATATTATTTTCACTAAGTAGATTTTAAAATTCAGATGCTTCAAAACCAAACATAGAATTAATATTTCACATTATTATAAATCGAGTTATTTGTTAATTTGGACACAAATCTAATATCTACTTCACGAAATTAAACTCAAAACTCCATATAAATACTTCTACATTAGTGTATATTTTAGTAGAGTAGAGATAACTAATTAACTGAAGTTTCGAACGAAAATTGACTCGAAAAAGTGAAACTAGCATAACATAGTATTCTAAAGAACTTCATGGATCCAGGATCATGATAATTGTCAATCAAATATATACTCATTCAATATTTATACCTACCACAACAACATAGAAATCCACTATAGTTACCAAGTTACTAAGTTACTAAGCTACTATAGTTACTCTAGTTACTAGTGTGATACTATAGTATTTACCTTAGTATTCAAAAATGTTTAACACTTTCTTACAAGTTTGTGTTTCTTCAATGGTTCCAAATTTTCTTAAATAACTCAATATTATTCGTTACAAGTGGTAATTGAGTGGAATATTTCTAATTATTTATCAATTTAAGCCATCTAAATTCAAAATTTATAGTTTTCATGTTTATTTTGGACTAGAATTTTGTGAAAATTGTACACGTGAAATTCTAACCCCATCTTGGACTGTGTCACCTACAAATTTGGAAGAAAAATAGCACAAGGACTACCTTATTATTTTATCTACTAGTGTTATTACATTAGTGTCATTTGCATTGTAAATAAATTAAATGAATCAAATGAAATAGTATTCTAAAGAACTTCATGGATCCAGGATCATGATAATTCTCAATCAAATAAGTTATACTAATTCAAAATTTATACCTACCACAACAACATGGTGATCTTCCATAGTTGCCAAGTTACTAAGTTACTAAGCTACTATAGTTACTCTAGTTACTAATGTGACGCTAGTATTTACCGTAGTATTCTAGTAAAACTTCATTGATGCAGGATCATGATAATTCTCAATCAAATATACTTATTCAATATTTATACCTACCACAACAACATGGAATCCACTATAGTTACCAAGTTACTAAGTTACTAAGCTACTATAGTTACTCTAGTTACTAATGTGACACTAGTATTTACCGTAGTATTCTAGTAAAACTTCATTGATGCAGGATCATGATAATTCTCAATCAAATATACTCATTCAAAATTCATACCTACCACAACAACATAGAAATCCACTATAGTTACCAAGTTACTAAGTTACTAAGCTACTATAGTTACTCTAGTTACTAATGTGACACTAGTATTTACCGTAGTATTCTAGTAAAACTTCATTGATGCAGGATCATGATAATTCTCAATCAAATATACTTATTCAATATTTATACCTACTACAACAACATGGAAATCCACTATAGTTACAAGTTACTAAGTTACTAAGCTACTATAGTTACTCAAGTTACTAATGTGACACTAGTATAAGTTGGAATTCTTGATAACTCCATGGATCCAGGATCATAAATATTAATCAAATATTAAAATATAATAAAATATTGCCATTCAATATGAATAAATATATAAGTTAGAATTCTTGATAACCTTGATTCATGGATCCAGGATCATAAATATTAATCAAATATTGCAATTCAATATGAATATCTACCCCAATAACAACATCTATCTATCTACCTCATAACAACACAGAAGGGTAATAAAGACCTACACGAAAGATCTGTCTTTTCTCTCCTGTCTTATTTTGATGAAATACTTGTTCCAATAATTATCTTATCCCTTTTATCTTTCTCATTATATATCACGTCATTCGCAGACTTGAAATTCATACCATACTTTCGCTTTTTCTTGATAAACATCACAATCTCAAATAATGCAACAGTCATTAGTCATTTATAAGGGAGACGAAATGTGACTGATTTCAGTCTATTATGAACAATGAAACATTTGTTGAGTGACAAATTCAGTACACTTTCATCCTCATAGCTCATTAGGCACTCACTCAACAATAATTATTGTGTTACCTGTCTTTGAATTTCTCGCTTGTTCATCATCTTCTCTTCTTCTGCTTCATATCTCTCCTTTTTTATATCTCCTCCTCTTCTTCTTCTTCTCATTCTTCTTCTTATTCTTCATATCTCCTCTTCTTCTTCTTCTTCTTCATCATATCTCTTCTTCTTCTTCTCCATACCTTTTCTTCTTCTACATAATTATCTCTCCTATTCTACTCTTTCTCTTTAAGGGTTGTGTGACAGAGAGGACCTAACTTAATCCTTGATAAAGGCAATTATTCAATTTAATACAATTCAATTCTTTCTACCCTTATTATATTAGACTATCTTACTCTCACACTGTATCTCTAACATTTCAATAACCTTTCCCACTTTACATCAGGTTCTAAACACTGTATGTCTGAACGACAATGAGAATCATCTCTTACAGTCAGCATTTCTCATGAATAACAGAAATGCCTCCCATTCCACCAATTCTGCCAATTTCAAGTGAAATAGCTCACTATAGAAGCTGCCAACTCTGGAAGATCAGGATCTGAGGCATGCGTCATTGCATGCCACATGTTCTCTTTTTCCCAAGGAAAACTTAATGTAAGAATTCGACGACCAAGTGTTGAACAAGAAGATTGAACACTCTTATCATTCAACTAATCCTGACAATAATACCAAGAGGATCCCACTATATCCAACTCTAGAAGATCAATATCTGAGGCATGCGTCATTGCATGCCACATGCTCTCCTTTTTGCAAGAAAAACCTAATGCAAGAATTCGACGACCAAGTGTTGAACAAGAAGAATGAACTCTCGTTCAATTCTCATTCAACCAATTTTGACAGTTTCAAGGAAATCCCACTATAGAAGCTTCAAGTCGAGAAGATCGGAATCTGAGGCATGCGTCATTGCATACCACATGTTCTCCTTTTACCAAGGAAAACCTAATGCAAAAACTCGACGACCAAGTGTTGAACGAGAAAATTGAATGAACACACTCTTCATTCAACAAATTTTGACACTTTCATGGAAATCCCACCGTAGAAGCGTATCCCACTTCAAAAACAATTTGATAAGATCCGAATCTGAGGCATGCGTCTTTGCATGCAACATGCTCTCCTTTTCGCAAGTAAAACCTAATGCAGGAATTTGTCGACCAAGTGTTGCACGAGAAGAATGAACCAGTCTCTCATCGTCTAATGGATGTGTTGTGGGCTGGTGGGCAGTAATTGCTATGTTAATGAGAGTGTTATGCTACATTATATAAAAGGAAGAGTCAGAAAGTGAAACGTTTCATGGTCGTATCACACCTGCACTATTAGAATAGTAATGTTTGATTATCCCAATCTGAAGAAATAAGATGGGTCCCTTGGTTTGGAGATTAGATAATTTGTAGTTTCACCTTAATGTGTGAGATTCGTTAATTGTTGTTTCAATCAATTTGAGAA
>NC_052511.1:8318786-8342979 GCF_014356525.2 Nilaparvata lugens
AAATGGAGCCGTAGTCGCATTTTTATGAATACTCTTATTTCTCATTTCTATAATTGGAATCGTTTTTCCTTGACGAAATGAAACATTCCTAATAATCCAAAATAGCTGGAACTCTCACTATTTTCTCTTTATTTATTTTGTGTATGTTCTCTAGTTTTCTGAAATTCAATTTAAACATGACTTTGACTATGACTACGACTACGTCCCGTCTCGGAAAGCCAATTTTCTGACTCCAGCTGTCAGTCCAGACCTTAGCTAAATCCCGAGCTCGGAAACCTGCACTAAATTCTCTTAGAGTTGATGTGATTTGAGCTGAATCCCCAAATTTCAGTATATTAAGAGTATGTGTCCAATACAGTGAAAACATTTTTCCGATAAGTTCTACTGGTTTACCAATGGAATATCCAAATAAATAATAAAGTAGAATATGAATGAAAAAATAGTTCTGCCGCGCTGCCGGTAAATATTAATCATACTTAATAATAAATGATTTGATAACATATCGATACATTATTCCCAAGTTGCCAAGCATCATATTTCCTATGAAACACTAGAAAAATAGAATATTGTCTGATGATGACCAACAACAGGTCGAAACGATCGTCACCACCAAAGTAAGTGCACTCCATAAGTGTTTTTTTTAAATTAAAGTTTAATTGTCTAAGATATAATGTGGTATTTTGGGGGTTGTCAAAATATGGACATTGCCCTCGCTGTGACGTCCGTTACTTTATTTGGTCGCACTTCATTTGGTCGAACGTTTATATTACCACAAGCGTAAGCTGTATATTCTGAATTAGATTTTATTTTACAATTTATTCTTTAGACGGTGTTCAGTAAAAACTCATAGTTACAAAGAATATTACGGCTTCATTGGAAAGTTACATTTATTTTTCAACACCTACGGTATCATCTTCAGTGTGAAAATTGTATTTCTGTATTTTATTCAGGAGGATATAAAATATTATTCATCTATGGTATGATCAGATGTTATCTCCAGTATGAAAATTATATTTCCACTAGCCGTCAGGCTCGCTTCGCTCGCCAAATCCGTCTAGCCAGACCCCCGGCTGGATCGTCCGAAAATGAGATCAGCGGGCTCACTTCGTTCGCCTGCATTTTTGATTTAAGCATGCTTCATTCCATCAGAAAGTCAAAGTACTGAGAAAACGCAGAAAAGCTGAGAAAAACGTTGGAAAAACGTTGATTTTGGGCGTATCTTTGATGAAATATTATCAAAGTCACCTCATCACAAATATTTAGACCCTAGCTAAACCTCTGTACCAAATTTGAAAATGTTCTGTCTATTATTTGATGAAATAACTGAGAAAATGCAAAAAACGCTAATGTTGGGTGTATCTTTGGCGTTATTTCAAATTCCTTCTAAAGGTATGCACACACAGATCGTCATCGGACGGACGGTAAGCATCGGACGGATCGAACGATTAGATTTGATGCATTGTTTCAATTGGAGTGCGCATACCTATCCACATCGTATGGGTATGCGCACTCCAATTGAAAACAATGCATCAAATCTAATTGTCCGATGCGTGCCGTCCGTCCGACGACGATCTGTGTGCGCCTAAAGCTGCGTACACATATTCGCGCTTCCAACCCGCACCGAGCACGCTCCTCCCTCGTACCGTCCTCGTACCGCCCTCGTACCACCATCGAACCACAGTCGCTCCGCCCACGCACCCATCATGAACGTTACGGAAGATGTTAAGGTGCGTACAGACTTTCGCTCTGCTCAGCAACCGAACGTCACTCCAGCAGAGCGATTGATGATCGACCGGGGAGCAACAGTGGTTCGACCGGGGAACGCGAGAAGATCAACATCTTCCGTAACGTTCATGAGGGTGCGTGGGCGGAGCGACTGTGGTTCGATGGAGGAACGAGGGCGGTACGAGGCGGAGCATGCTCGGTGCGGGTTGGAAGCGCGTATATGTGTACGCAGCTTTAGATCTTCTCGCGTTCCCCGGTCGAACCACTCTTGCTCGCCGGTCGATCATCAATCGCTCTGCTGGAGTGACGTTCGGTTGCGGAGCAGAGCGAAAGTCTGTACGCACCGTAACATAACACAACATTATTACACTCCAGCTGAGCTTCTGTACTAAATTTGAACAATTTCTGTTCATTTGTTCTCGATAAATCTGAGAAAAAGCAAAAAAAAACTGCAAAAATGCTAATTATGGGCGTATCTTTGACGTTATTGTAAATTCCTTCTAACACAACATTATTACACACTAGCTGAGCTTCTGTACTGAATTTGAACATTTTCTGTTCATTTGTTCTCGATAAAGCTGAGAAAACGCTAAAATGGTATAATTATCTATGGTATAACCAGATGTTATCTTCAGTGTGAAAATTATATTTCTGTATCTTATTCCAGAGGATATGAAACATTATTCATCTATAGTATGATTGATTGATTGATTGATTGATTGAGTACTTTATTTATGTAGATTACAATATATACTGGCTTATACACTTATACAATAGCTTACAATACAGCAAATTATAGATGAATTTACATGATATAGACTAAGAAAATAATTATTGAACTGTATATGATATGAAAAAGCAATTTGTAATATAATAACTATAGATAATAATTATATTGTTATGCATCTACATAAATTGCGGAGCTTTGGACATATCAATGTCCATTCTTTGGAAGAATATTAAAAATATCCTCCCCACTAACTCTCTACCAAAACATTGATCAGAGAATTTAAGTTCATTCTTACCATAGAACGAACACAGTGCGAGAGTCACTATCATAAGTTGTGCCGGGTGGACAAGGAATACACTCGTCTGATGCAGGGTCATATTCGTATCCGGGAGGACAGAGGTAACGAATGGAATCATCATTATAGTAATTACTGTAACGTTGGTAATATCCGTGTCTCCATCTGTCACCCTGTCTCCCCAACAGCAGCGAAGGTTTCCCTAGAACATGAAAAGAGACAAATTAAGAAAACTAGGAAGTTATTATAATTGACCGAGCGAAGTGAGGTCTAGATTCAAGTCGATAATTTTGCATTTCTCTTTATGTTTATATGTTTATATTTATGTTCCGCAATAAAATTTAGCAACGTAGCAATCGAATTTTATGAAATTTGACAGGTATGTCCCTTTTTGAATTTTGCGTCGACGTATACATTTTATGTATATTGGAATTTCGCATTTTAAGGATAATACAAAAGGAAAAGGAGTCTCCTTTGAACGCCAATATTACCGTAAAAATCAGACTTTAGAATCATTCATCATAAATAAGCTGTCCAGTGGACTACCCGTTCAAAAACCACAAACATCTTGAAAATGTATCTTCCCATCAACGTTAGTAGACAGTTGTCTACTAACTTTGTCTTTTCATAAGTTGAGACCATGATTCTAGTTTGGAGTTATTGATAGAAGAAATGTTTTTTCACATTTTTACTTTCCTTGCCTTATTACCATTGGTAAGGAAAGTATTGCTTTCCGAAAAAAATTACGGTACCCCAATTTCTAAATTTCTATACGTTTCAAGGTCTCCTGAATCCAAAAAAGTGGTTTTTGGGTATTGGTCTGTATGTGTGTGTGTATGTGCGTCTGTGTACACGATATCTCATCCTCCAATTAACAGAATGACTTGAGATTTGGAACTTAAGGTACTTCCCCTATAAGGATCCGACACGAAAAATTTCGATCAAATGCAATTCAAGATGGCGGCTAAAATGGCGAAAATGTTGTCAAAAAACAGGGGTTTTCGCGATTTTATCGAAAATGGCTCCAACGATTTTGATCAAATTTATACCTAGAATAGTCATTGATGAGCTCTATCAACTGCCACAAGTCCCATATCTGTGAAAATTCCAGGAGCTGCGCCTCATCTATGCAAAGTTTGATTTTAGATTCCCTATTATCAGGCTTCAGAAACAATTTGAACAGAAAATTCTAAGTGGAAAGGATTGAGCATAAAAATCTCTATAATTAATGTTGAGTAACATTTTCACCTAAAATTGAAAATAATCTCGAAATTCGAGAAAATGTGATAATCCAATTGCAAACTGTTGGCAACTGTTGATTCTATCAAATTTAATGATTCACTATGAAGAGATAGCAGACTTCATGTGTCACCAGAGTTATAGTCCTGTCACCAACTGGCTTGGATCTTTGAATAGTAGACTTGAGATGCGCGTGAACACAAGCGTCAGGTGATACATTTTCATAACGGCAAGGAAAGTTTTGTGAGTGCGCCACACCAGATTTTCATAGAATGAGTTAGGAGTTGGCTCTCCTTCCGGAAAAATAACAGCGTTGCCAAATTATTTAAAATTACGACTTCCCTATTCAGAGCCTTCTCAAAATAAATTCCTTCTTTGATACACATAAGTCTTCAAAAGTAAATTCCATGATACTATTTGAAAATCGCTCAAAATATAATCATTCATCTATTTATATTTATTCTCATTCAGCAAGAATGGGAGTGCTCAGTTAGTGCTCATTGTAATTTTGTGAGAAAACATGAAGCGCCCAATGCTCAACCTATAAACTTGAGTGTTGATAGGAAATGACATTGGGTAATACGGCAAGGCAGAACATCCAAAAGGATATCTCTGCCGTTAGAAGCCATACGAATAAATAAAATAAAAGTGCTCATTGTGTTTACAATGCTCCAAACCACTTATTGAGACTTCGATTTGAATTCGATCGATCAAGATTGAAATAATAATATTACTGAATGACTAAAAAGTAAATTCGTATGGCTTTTGTTGGTGGGGAGTCCCTTGCGGGAAGGTCCCACCGCCTGAATATATAATTTGAGCCGTCAATGGGCCTTACGACTGTCATACTTCAGCCGGGACTGACAATTTAACGTGCCCATCCGATAACACGGGAGTGATCTGTTTAAAAAACTTTTGGTTCTCAGTGGGGTTTGAACCCGGGATCTCTATGCTGCTACGCAAGCACTCTATCCACTGAATGACTGAATTTTTCCGATGGCTTGATAACAGAATCGATTTCCTCCAATATTATAACTGTGTTAAATTGCTTGAATGTTTCTGTGAAACCATACCTACCAGCTTACCGATATTTGAAAACCCTTCTGAAGTGTTCAATCTTCTTGTATACTCTTAAATGATAGGTAAATCTAGTAAATTATAAAATGTCCGCATCTACGAACGAGAGTACAGTAGCCTATTTCCTCATATTCATAGTGTATCAAGGCATTCCAATATGGCACCTTGGAAATTATCAAATCATGTGAATAGTGTTGTTATCGTAATCATGTAAGAAATCCTGTAATCAATTATTGTATTGATAGTCTACAACTAGTAGTTCTGTGAACAGTAGACCTCGCGCTCAGTAAGTTACATTGACCTGTTGTTATGTTTTCTCAAACATTTATAAATAACTTATCAATATGAAATGTCTAGAAAACATCCTAAATAAACATAGAGCTTTCTGTCCTATCGAATCGTGACGTGTCGTCCCGGAATGTGAGTGTGAGCGCTGTTATCAGGTCTGGCTGCCGTCGATACGCCAACCCAATCAACCCATCAGAGAACATTCTGTGTCGTCGTGTTGGCGAAAAATTGGTGTGTTGAAATTAACAAAATAAACTACCAGAATGCTGATTTCCTACAAACTTCATTTCTCACTTTTCATGATTTTAGAAATCAATTTCTTTTCAATAATATTTGTTGCGATTTTAATCATCAGATTAAAAAAGAAAAATGTAAAAAAAAATGTTTTCTATCAATAATTCCAAACTCTAAACTAGAATTATAGCCTCAGCTTATGGAAAGACAAAGTCACAGTCTATTAACGTTTGATGGAAAGATACATTTTCAAGATGTTCAATGTTTTTGAACGGGTAGTATTATAGTCCACTAGACAGCTGATTTATGATGAATAATTTATTCTAAAGTATGATTTTCACGGTAATATTGGCGTTCAAAAGAGACTCCTTTTCCTTTTGTATTATCCTTAGATTGCAAAATTTCATGTCTGAGTCGACGCGAAATTCAAAAAGGAACATACCTGTCAAACTTCATGAAAATCTATTGTTGCGTTTCGCTGTAAAAGCGATAAAGATAGCATAGAAGATAAATGCAAAACCGTCGACTTGAATCTTAGACCTCACTTCTCTCGGTCAATTATCATATTATCCAATATTACGCCTCGAAAATGATCAAAACATGTGAATAATGTTGTAAGAACTGTTATAGAACCATGTGAGAAATGTAATGTAGTAATCAATTGGATTGACTTATTTATATCATCCAAAAAAAACCTTTATAGTTCGATTATTATTTTAGTTCGATGTGATAACAGAACTGGTCCTCTACGCTTTCGTTTCCTATGAGAAAAGCGAGAACTGTGATAGGTCTCTAATTTATTTCGGTGTAGGCTATTTTCGAATTTCTTCTAAAAATTCTAAAATCTTTTCTAAATTTTTTTGAAAATTTTCTAAACTTTTGATCAGTTATGGATTTGTAAGAATGTGAAGCTGTTTTAAAACAGGGATTGTAGAGATTGGAATCTACAAGCGGCCAGTGAATTCTATTACGTCACTACTCACCAAATTCCATTTATTTATCAAGCATCCGTCTAACAGAAGATAGATAAATATTTTCGTAATAAAATACTGGCCACCTTAATTTTTAGTCTCTACATTCCTTACCGTACCGTTGAAGATTGATGAATGTTTAAATAAATGAAATGTTGTGTATTCATAAAATTTTATTACCAATGTATAAAAGTGTATTATTTAGAGTTATTTAGAGTGCAGAGCAATATTATTGTTTTTCATATGGCACAAATGAGGATTGTTTGATGAAGCTAGAAGGTCTGATTCATAGATTGCTAGATTGCTTGTACATATGAAGAGTATTATAAAGTTACACTTAATTCCTGATTACACAGGTTCTAATATCCACTTAATTCCAATTTATATTATTCAAACCGTGAAGACTAAAACTTAAGCCAGTACTTCGAATCCTAGCTCAAAACCCTCAATCAAAATCTGCTTCTAGTTACACATTATTAGATCAAAAATCTTAACAGTTTCTTCGGAGAAGGAAACTATATTAATTACAGTAAAGGAAACTATATATATACTTCTTTTATTATTTCTTGATATTCTTTATTTTATTTTTTATTATTTCTTGAAATTATAAGTTGATTATTTTTGTCGCCTCTGATCAAACTCAAGCTTCTCACAGATAACGGACTCACTTTTGAATGAAAAAGACTAAGAAATTGTCAAAAAACCACTGATTTATTGATTATTAGAAAGACCGGTTTCGGTTATTACACCATTGTCAATCTCTGATAAACAATGTTTGTGTAATAACCGAAACCGGTCTTTCTAATTATCAATAAATCAGTGGTTTTTTGACAATTTCTTAGTCTTTTTCATTCAATATGAATAATTAACACAATATCAACTTCTCAACTACACAAAAAGTGAACTCACTTTTTCCAATACTTCCACTGTAATTAGATCCAAGATGCTGAATTTCAACACAAATCTATTACTTGCAGATACTGTCCCACATTATGAGATTGAATATTTAATTGTCACCTCTTGATGGTCATCAGCATATGTCCATTGTAAAAAAATAATTCTCATTAGTTTCCACTACTTGAAAACTAAGAGAAAAATTCCCAGTGAATATTGTTCAACGTAAACCTTCAGGTTACCTTCCAAACCTTCCAGTATCTAGACACATCTTTTCCTTACCTCGTCAAATCGTTTGCCACTTGGACAATTACTTTTTGATTGCATATCACTCCGGTGCACTATTTTCACAAATTTGAATACTTTTGTTATCTTGCTTGGTGATTTTCGAGGCTGTGTCTCCACTGAACCATCGTAGCTTTCGTAATTATTATTCAAAGGAGAGTTGTAATAATTTACGCCATTATTGTCATGCTCCCGATCGGGGAATCCTGTTTTTGTATCGTAATCTGACAGCGGCTCCATTGATTCATCGTGATTCAATTGATTGAAATCAGGGAAATTGAAATCATTTACACCATTTTTGGCATGCTCCCAATCGGAGAATCTTGTCTCGTGATCAGACATCGGCTCGCCTAAGTCATCCTGATTTTGGTAATTATTGTCAAAATCCCGATCAGAAATATCAGTATAATCATCATGATCATCATCTGTAACATAGAAACGATACGTTCGTCCAATTATGATAATGGAGATTATATATGGTTATGATATTTACTCACACCTCAATATATCTATCATTATTATATTTTAAACCGTTACTGTCATTTGTGTTGAAATTCCCCAGACGGTTCAAGCTTTCACACCTCAATATATCTATTTCAAGTTCAATATTTGAAACCGTTACAGTCATTCGTATTGAAATTCCCCAGACGTTTCAAGCTTTCACATCTCAATATATCTATCATTATTATATTTTGAACCATTACAGTCGTTCGTATTGAAATTCCCCAGACGTTTCAAGCTTTCACATCTCAATATATCTATTCTAAGTTCAATATTTGAAACCGTTACAGTCATTCGTATTGAAATTCCCCAGACGTTTTAAGCTTTCCCGGTCTAAATAAAGCTTCCCCTTTCTTTTTTTGAAGTTCGTTCTAGAACAGTTCCCTCCGCATCATATCTTATTGTGTTTACTGTGTTCTGTCTTTTCTTTTGTAAATTTGTTTCTGTGACATCTGGGGCTTCTTGAGTTTATAAACTATAAAGTTCCTGATTTTGAAACCATAAGAACAAAACAAAGGAGTAATGATTCTAGTGTTTGAGACAAAGTAAGATGAGACAAAATATTTGATAATATTTTCTGTGGAAGCTTTGAACTTGATTCAGTTTTCTGTCATGAATGATTCAATTATGAAATTATGATGAAGAACTCAAAAAATCATATTTTTGGACTCAGAAGACCTTGAAACGTATATAGTGAGGTCCACGTTATAATGGCAGTGGATAAAGATAGAAGAATAGCGATGCCGATTCTCTGCATTAATTAATATATATTTTTACACTGTCAAAACCATGATTGGCATCGTTGTGGACCTGGAAAAGGATAGTACCACAGCTTTGTCAAATGATAGACAAGGATGGCAAAACCAAAGTTGATCAAATACTGTCATTATAACGTGGACTCACTATAGAAAACGTTAAATTAGGGTACCTTAATTTTTTCTGAAAGCAATACTTTCCTTACCTATGGTAATAGGGCGAGGGAAGTGAAAACGTATTATCTAACAAAATTAGAGTCTCATATCCTATTATATTAGACGAGCAATTTCTGTATATCTGTTTATATCTTTATATCTGGTTATCTGGTTATTTTTATATCTGGTTATTTATGTTCAACAAATCTCGAAAACGTCTCTAACGATTTTCACAAAATTTGGAACATAGTAGGTTTATGATATAAAAATTCGATTGCACTAGGTCTCATCCTTGGGAAAACTCGCTAAACGACATTAAAATGATAATTCATCCATGGCTGAAACAGCTGAGACTTTCGTCGTCTGTAGATAGTAAAACGTGAGCGAGTGATTCTGTGGAAAATCAAAATATCGCATCCCCGAAATTCATAAGTTGACATATAGCCAGCTGTAAAAAATATAAACACGATCATTTTAGAGAATTGTGTTCTGTTCATCAATATTTAAAAATAACGAGCGAAGCTCGGTGCCCCGATATTTATTATATTAATCTGTATGCAAACTCTTACCCACGAACAGACTGATAGATTCATGTGAGTTCATTTTAATTATTTTGTGAAATAGTTTTAATTATTTTGTGAAATAGTTTAATTATTTTGTGAAATAGTTTTAATCATTTTGTGAAATAGTTCAAGCACAGAATCCAATTGAAATTAGTACATTTACTGATCTTTCATAGATATTATTTTTTTTTTTTTGTGAAACAATAAATTCAATTAATTGAGGAAAGGTGGAGAAAAACGTATCCATTGCCTTCTCTTGAGATGTTGTATTCTATGAATGTATACTATTAATAAGACTACATTGTATCAATTTAGAGAATTTTGTGTTTGGTGAATTTGAGAAAGATGAAGATTAAAATAGAATAAGATAGATTTGAATAAGATAGTCTTCAATTCCTGACACATCTGCCTCTCATCGAGTCAAAAGCGTAGCCTCTTCTTTTGCACCTTTTGCTTTGCATATCATTCCGATGAATTATTTTCATCACTTTAAATACTTTGATAACTTTTGGTGGTGAATCAGTATTATACTGTGGCTCCCGAAGGTTGTCATAATCTACTTCATGTTCCCAATCGGAAAATCTTGTTTCTGACTTCGGTTCGCCTGATTCATTTCCGTTATCATTCACAGGAGAGTTGTAATAATTTATGCCATCATTTTCATGCTCCGAATCGGAGATTCTTGTGTCTGTATCGTAATCTAAGGGCGGTTTCTCTGAGTCATCGTCATTTTCGTAGTTATTGTCATAATCCTGATCAGAATCTCAGTATAATCATCATCTGTAACATAGAAACGATACGAAATGTCCGATTATCATAATGTGGAAATCAGGTTTATTCAGATTGACATCTCTGCCGAAGATGGATAGGAAATGCATTAATTCTATACTATCAAACGAGCAATCTCTGTTTATATGTTTAGATGTTCATATATATATATATATATATATATATATATATATATATATATATATAATATATATATGAGACCGAATCTCAAAACGGCTTCAACGATTCTCACGAAATTGAAAAAGTAGGTTTATGATATAAGAATTCGATTGCACTAGGTCTCAACCCTGGGATACCTCGCTGAAGACATTATTAAAAGGATAAATACGTCCTTGGAAAAACAGCTGGAAATTTTGTCGTCTGTCGATACCGTAATGGAAGTAGACTAAGTGACCGAATGCATGCGTGGGATCATTCAGCTGATCTCACGAGAAGAAAAATTCAGTAAGAAGAACTTCGTTCATTTCTCTGTTTTTTAGAAAACATGTTTACTTCAGAGAGTCCAAAATAGTAACTAGATGCTGTTAGTGTAGAATAGTACATATAATATTAACAAATATTGTATATCAATCTAAATCGAATTCATAGTATTTCTATTTGTAATTGATGATTATGTGTTTGCTTTTTTAAGTGTGAATAAATTACTGTTATTTTGATTAGTCATAGTAGCTTGACCTAGATTTTGATTTGACTGTAGTATAAATTAATATGAAAAGGCACAGTTTTGGGCATAAGCCTGTTGTGCCTCCTCGAATAACTGTAAAAATAATTGTATGACTGAGAAAATGAATAAATAATCTATAAATTCAAACTTTCGTTACAAATTTTCTATGCTTTTATACTCCAGAGCAAAGCTTGGTCCCCCGATATTATAATTGAAGGGGGAGATATTGATTCATAAAGTAAGTACATCATTAAAATGATAGGGAGAGGAAAAATAAGGTAACCTTGTGCTATTCCCGTCCCAAATTTAGGTAAGGTTACACATAGTCCGAAATAGGCCAAGTCTTGTAGTTGTCCACTTCATATGATTCAGGTGAACACTGTTTAAACACTCCAACCGAATTATTCTGGAATTTATCGGATTTGAAAGGAAGCTTATTTATGATAAAGGTTCAGAGTTTTCTCTGGAGAGAGTTGAATGTAGACTACAAAATAAAGAGTGGCTAATTATGTTATTATAATATGAATGGAAGATACGAGCCTAAAAATGCATTTGTTTCCTAGATCCTGACGTCCTGACACCCAATTCTTACATTCTTGTCTATTTTATTGGTTCAAAAATATCTTTGTTTTGTCCTCTAGGTAGTTCATGTTATTTGAATCAATTATATGTTATTCAAGTAGACAATTTTTGGAAAATAGGTCTACTGTATCTGTCCACACTGTATTATGACATTTTTCATTTTTTATCATGACACTGTATCAAATGAAGTGACTTTGAAGCTCTCAACCAATAAGAAGCATTTGTAGTTGACTTGATTCTCTGTTATGATTTGGTTACAATAAATCGATTATTTTCATTTTTAATCAAATCTTGTCAACTCATTATGAGAATCAGATCTTGTTTCTATGTTTCTAATATAATATTGTCACCTACTCGCTTCTTTCTCTTGTCTGTAGTGTTCATTTGAATTTTTGCGATCATATTATTGAACTCTGTAGGTTTGAATGAGGAAAAACCTCTTCAGCTCTACTCATATCTTGAAAATGAATCAATTCCATCCTTTGACTGTACACATTCTTTTTATTCTACTGATATCAGCAATCTGGCTCACAAGATCATTCCTTTGTATTTTTCAACAAATGCGTGAATTCGTAGAAGTATCAGAATGAGAATGATCTTTGATATCCTTGGACAAAAATTATCTATTTAGAAAAACTGTATCTATCGACCACGGGAGAACCCAATAGAAGACATAGTATGTGATTAGCGATGCATTTTATTCAACAGCAAGATGTTATAGATTTGTTTAATTTCTTATCTACTCAACAACATAAATAAGTTTTTACACATGTTTGTTTCAACATCATAGACTGACAGCTTCTGTTTTTAATAACACAATAAGTTTGAGAACCTTTTGAATAAAAACTTCAAATTCACTCTCAATTATAATTTCTCGAATTTTAATTTATGTTGCAATATTGCAGTTTTAATACCTTGAGCCCGGTTGCACAAAAGCCGGATCGTGATTAATTTCACGAGAACCAATCAGAGATTGCCTTTTTGATAAGACGGCTTCTCTGATTGGTTCTTGTGGAATTGATCACGATTAAAATTCAACCGTGAAAATTTACTCCAAACTTGGAAGAATATGCAGCACAGAGAAATGGAGAGATATCGGCCAATTACAGTGATTAATAGAGTCATAGGTAGAAGCGCAGTTGCCAATTTTTTAGTCGTCTGACTGCTTTCAGACAGGTAACTGCGCATGTGTAGCATGAGCACATGAACAGTCACTAGTCACTATACTCCGTGCAAATCTTCTTCAGACTTGGAGAAATTTGTGGCGCAGAGAAATGGAGGGAGATCAGCCAATTGCAGTGATGGATAGAGTGATAGGTAGAAGCGCAGTTGCCAATTTGTCGATTGAAGGATTCCAGACAGGAAACTCCGTAAGTTTAACATGAACGCTTGAATACTCACGAGAAATTAGAGGAATGCTCACCGGTTAGAACGGCAACTTCGCAGCCGTTGTATCCCTACCTCTGTATGCCTTCTCTGCTGCACATGTCCCTCCCAAGTATGAAGTTTTTTTGTACAGAGCATAATTTCACGAGAACCAATCAGAGAAGGCCTTTTTGATAAGACGGCATCTCTGATTGGTTCTCGTGGAATCAATCACGATTGAAATTCAATTGGCTCTTGTGCAACCGGCACTAGAATAAATATGAGGATTAATTCATTTTGTGACAGAGAATACAAACAGCTATGAAACACTTAGGGTCGGTCTCCGAGCTCAGGATTTAGCTAAATTCTAGACTTTAAACAGCTGGAGTAACAAAATTTACTTCGTAGTTGTCGTAGTTTTTATGATAATCTTTATTTTCTCATTTCTATTTGGAAACGTTTTTCCTTGAAAAAAAATTTGCTTTCCGAAACGGGAATTAGTCGCATTAAAAGGACTAATGATATTCAAATTAAATTTCATAAAACTATAGAATTGAACCCAAAATGAAATGAAGAGAAAATAGTGTAAAGTTTCAGCTTTTTTTATTATTTAGGGATGTTTCATTCCGTCAAGGAAAAACGTTTCCAATTATCGAAATGAGAAAATAAAGATTATCATAAAAACTACGACTACGCCCCGTTTCGGAAAGTCAATCTTGTGACACCAGCTGTTTGAACTTAGCTAAATCCCGAGCTCGGAAACCGGCCCTAAGTGTTTCATAGCTGTATACTGTAATCTTTGTCTTAATAGTTATTTGTATATCTAGAGTGAAAAGTACGACTTTTTCTCCCTGAGGGAAAAGTTTGAAGCCTGAGGCGAAGCTGAGGGCAACAATTTTCCTGAGGGAGAAAAAGTATTTTTCACTCGTGATGTACACAACATTTTTCCTCCATCTACATTTTTTTATAGAAACTGCAAATAAAATCATTTTAATAACTTACGTATTGGTGACAATGTTTCCTAACAACATAACCTAAAATCTAAAACCTAAAAACCGGCCGTCTGATTGGCACTGCCGATTGCACTATCTAGCAAAAGTTGTAGCAATTATAACAGCTGGGTGTCTACCAAAAATGGCTGACTCCAGATCACGCGGTTCAGATTTGAATTGCAGATCAAAAATATTTGTTGGCTGGTATTTTGAATAGAATAAGATATTTTAAAAATTGTATAAATTTTTATCGTCTACTAATATTAAGAATATAATATCATACAAACATATATTTCATGAGTTGATCAAATTTCTGGTTGTGGTATTGAATTCAGTTGACTCAATGACAGACACCTCTTTATGCTTTCTCATCTGAGCTTAGACCTTCTAACCTATTATAATGTACGTTTTTAAAATAGAGATGCTTCCCATGTTATTTAAATGGAGTCACTTTTACTCCCTAGGGAGTTTTTCTGTTTTTTACTACCGAGAGCGAAAAAGTGACACTTTAGTATTATGTTTCAGGGAGTAAAGTAAGTACTTTAGCCAGTAGGTGGAGGAAAAATGAATTAATCCTCATATTTATTCTTCTATGATGGTGTAACGGTTTCATGGGAATTGTGTCATGGATTCAAGAAAACCTGAGTTTGTGAAACGAATAATTATGGAAAATCAACTCATTCAACACGTTGTAAGTAATAGAGCCACAATGGTCTGGAACGACGATGACCATATCTATGAGCATTTGACTTTCTCCGGCATCTTTCTACGTGCGGATCGTATACGAAACCTCTACGACACGTTACAAGTTTGCCTCCCATTTCGGTACGATGTCTCAGCGTTGCCACCGCATTTTGGTTTCCCCCCAACATCAGTTCTTCATTGTTATCAATCAGATCCTGCCATTCTGGAATTCCTTTTCTGTTAATTCCATTCTGTTCCTTGTTTCCATTCTCTTCCAGCCATTCTGAAGCTTCAGGATTTTTGTACGAGTTTTCAGATTTGTGATTACCATCGTATTCAGATGATTTGGGCTCTTCAAACGACCCAAACATTCCCTGAAGTGTATCATCATCACCTGCAACACACAGAGTATACTGTTCTCCAATAGTAAGAAATCATAAATCACGTGTTTTTGCTCAATAACTCCAATCAATGAGCAGAGAAGAGTATTTGTGATTCTTGCAATGTAACACATAATATATATATATCATGTGACAGTTGATTTTCAAAACATAGCAAAGTGTCAATGGTAGTCACAAAGTGGAGAACAAGATGTATACAACGAAAATAAAATAACAGAGAGTACTTCTTTATATTGTAATGTAACACTTTCAATGTGATACTTGATTTTCAAAACCACAGCTGAGAGTCGACGCGACAAATGTAGAGTCACAAAGTTGAGAACGAGTAGTAAAAGTATAAAATGAGTGAAGGACAACATAAAATACTCACTCTTTCATTGTTTATTTAGGATGTTTTCTAGACATTTTAAATTGATCAATTATTTATTAATTTTTGAGAAAACATGACAACAGGTCAATGTAACTTACAGGTCAACTGTTCACAGAACTACTAGTATGTAATTGTAAACTATCTAATTGACCGTGCGAAGTGAGGTCTAAGATTCAAGTCGACGGTTTGGCATTTCTCTTAATGTTTGAACGTTTGAATGTTTATATGTTGCGCATTTACGGAGGAACGCGGGTAATAGATTTTCAAGAAATTTGACAGGTATGTTCCTTTTTTTATTGCGCGTCGACGTATTTACAAGGTTTTTGGAAATTTTGCATTTCAAGGATAATATAAAAGGAAAAAGGAGCCTCCTTCATACGCCAATATTAGAGTAAAAATCGACTATAGAATTATTCATCATAAATCAATTGACATGATTGTGATTACACAGATGTGTGGAGAAGCCAGTCTATTGCTGTATTTCCATAAGGTCCATAGTTTCAATCAGGTACTTGTGGATGATAATACTTCGTGAGGTCTACTGTTCACAGAACTACTAGTATTACGGTAGAGTGTATCAGAGAAACTAGACACATAATAAGCTTCAGTTGCCGTTTGAGGTTCTTTGAACCTTTGGATCTTTGAATCTGTCCCTTCAAAACATCAGAGAAAGTAGCTGGGAGTTTTGGAGATAATGCATGTATTTAAGTTTGTCAGAACATGTTGGAGCACAAATGTAGGATTGAAGTGAACAACGTTTGAAATACAGCAAAGATTACTCCTTTATTTTGTGGTAGAGTGTATAGTCCAGTCAAAGGTCGTTTTTAAGGAAACAGCCCCGAAAGATTTTTTCTCGACGGTTCTATATGTGTTTTGGGGTGCTGAATTCGAATCTGAAATTTGCTGACACGCTAGAGGGCGGCTACACCCCCAAAATTCACAAAAATTGGAAAAAGTCCGAAATTTTGGGGGTATTTGGGAGTTTTTGAGGATTTCGGGAGTGAAGCGCCCTCTGGCGTGTCAGCAAATTTTAGATTCGAATTCAGCACCCCAAAATACATATAGAACCGTCGAGAAGAATTCTTCTGGGGCTGTTTCCTGAAAAACAACCATTTGACTGGACTATTATCAGAGAAGGTAGTTGAGAGTTTTGGAGACTATGCATGTATTCAAATTTCCAGAACATGTAGGAGAGACAAAGTAAGGGTAGAAGGTAGTGGAGACATTTTAGCTATCTTCTCTGATTAACTCTACCTACACCGTTCCTTCATGTTCTATTTTATTTTTCTACTTATATTGTAATGTAGTAAAAATAATTTCAACGTAGGACCTAAAAATTTGCAAAATGTACAAGTTACCGAAGATCTCTATCCAAATTCCAAAGCTTCACAGAGTATGATATCTGTTTACTGAAATTTGTGAATATCATTTTTTTTTAGATTTACGGTGCTTTGTGATTTGTTGTCAATTAGTTGATTATTGTTCCAACTTTTCAATATTCTTTGAGAAATGCTATTATGTTTTGGTTACTCATGAACTCCTGTTTATCACCTCGGAAGTAGAAGTAAAACAAAACAAAATAATTATGTGATTTTTCCCATTAATTTTATATATTTTCTTGAATTATCCATATTAGACAATCATTATTTATTCTGAAAAATTCATGAATTCTTTTACCACCTGGGAAGTAGAAGTAGAACAAAACAAAAGAATCTCGTGATTTTTTCCCATTTAAAATATTTTCTTAAATTATCCATAGTCTTGTATCATCTATTCTAACAAATAATCGTCTATGTGAATAATTATGTTCTACACTTATATTCCCTGAGTTGTTCTCGAACAGTATGTGAAGCTCATTGACCATATTTGAAATACTTGGGCGTGCTAGTCTCGGCCAATGACAGTAGTGCTTGACCTCCATTGGTCAAAAGCTTAGCCAATCGTAGCGCTTTATCCGTTCATATTCTGTTCCATGTTCAAGCTTTCAGTTTACTACAGATTGACTTGATAATGTTGTAACAACCGATACTAGTATCTGGTATTGTTCTCATAAATTAGTCGTTTTGATAAAATCATGTTTTTCTATTCAATTTCTGATCAATAATATCAGGTGTGAATCATTAAAATAATAAATATATTTATTTATTTGTTGATACAATCACAAATAATATAATTATGATTGAGAAGGAACAACAGGCTTGGCCCGAAACTATTCCATTCCCAAATTTTTATTATATTAATACATGTCCAAAAAAGTAGGTTATGTGTTTCTACTGCAAAAAGTTCAAGTTAAATTTTAGTCCAAGAATATATCAGCTAGAATTAATTATGGTTTTAAAAAGAAGATTCTCAAAGTAATCATTCTAAGTCAAATTTTAAACAGTAATCCAATACGAAGCAAGACTTGGATTTGATTACAAACAACCAAGGTGATTAGAATACATTTCGATAATTTATGAGAGGATTGCAATAATTATAATAAATGAATCATTTATTCGAATCACATTGTATTTAGCAGACAGCGAGTATTTCCCTTATTCAACCACAACGAATATAATACGAGTAACATTCGTTTTTGATGCATTTTCCTATTTGTATCATCATTGATGAACTTCACTAGCGATCTATTGAATGTACAAAGCAATCTACTGTATATGACCTCTAATAACGAAAGAGCTAATATTATAGATGTTATCTATGCTATGTGAAATTATAATTGTAGGTACGGCTATGCTAGGCCTATCACTCAGTGCTCAGAGTTATAGTCTATCTTATCAACTCAGGGAACACTCAGTGCACTATTCAATGCACTAGTTCGCAGTAAACTTGAATATGCTGCAGTAGTTTGGGGGCCTTATAATGTGACAGACATTCATGAAATTGAAAAAATTCAAAATAGAATTCTGAGACATTTATATTTATACATAAAAAAATTTAATTGCTTTTGTCCCTTTAATTTTCCAACTAGTGAGTTAAGATCGATATTTAAAGTGCACTCTCTAGAATTACGCAGATCTGTAAATGCTCTATTGCTATTATTCAACATTTTAAATCATAAAGTTCATATTCCATCATTCATAAATTTATTGAATTTCAATGTACCTTATGCTAGGCCTAGAAAAAATATATTGTTCTACATCCCTTTTGTGAGAACTACTCATCACTATAATTCATTTCTTATTAAAAGTCCCAGATTATATAATACTTTGAATGAACTATAGATCCGTTTTCGAACTCATTTAATATCTTTAAGAAAAATTGTGAAATGAAGTTATCTTGTAGCTCGTTGAGTCATGAAATGTTATGAGCTCTGCGAAACTCTTTTTGTTTTCTTTATCTTTATTATTATTTCAATTTTTGATTTACTTTTTATCTTATTCTCTTCTTTATTTTTCCATAATATTTTTCATCTTTTAAGTTTTTATATTATGTAGTATGGTTATCTATTATTGTGTAAAAAAGGCTCTTCATGGTATTGTCTGTGAGCCTTTTATGTATATGTATATCAATAAATAAATAACCCCGAGTGATAGTAGGCCTGCGTATGCTCTAACACTTATTATAATACGAAATCTATGCTATTTGATAATTTATTCACATTTGATAATACACAAATCAGATAATATATGATAAGAAAAGGTCCACAGGCCTACCCAAAACTCTTCCCTTTCCGAATTTTGATAGAAGTATGTCCAAAACGTAGGTAATCAAGCTTTACTTTGAATTTTTTATTATAATACAGTAGTTTATTACACTCATGTTGAATGTTAGATATTGTATCTCTACAAGATCCCTGAGTATACATCAATTGAGTGTTAGGAGTGAGGCCCGATTTGATTTTACGTCGCGTTTTATATGCAATTATAAAAATTTATTATCTATATTGTTATAGCCTAATAATCATTTAAAAGTAGTCCCAACTCCCGAATAGGAATAACACGTGAATAGAAAATGTAATGTATTTCAGTTCAATGAGTTACATGAATACAAGCCTAGAATCATCATCGGCACATTTAAAAATGAATCGTCATCTTTTGGAAATTTCAATTTTGCAAAATTTTGTGAGAAGAGCAGATTGGGCTGAGCCTTTGTCTCTCTCCCAGTCATGGGTGGATTATTTGTCTTTTATTGATGAATAATAAATATGTTTCAAATATTTTTCTTCCTTTGATAGTATTCACGTTATGAAATGTATCCAATGATCATATATTAATGTTTTTTTTGTGTATGATTGTAAATATCGATTCTGTTATTGAGTAAACTTGATTTATTTGAAATAAAAAATATATATTTAATTTTATTCTACACAAAAAACATACGGTACATTGTGTTACTATTCATCAAGAAAATACTAAATAATAACACCTTTGAATACAGTGTTCAATTATTCTCTTTATTGGAGAGTCTCTCACAGATATTCCTGCTCTTTGAAACTGAAGGACTCAAATTTATCATGACAGATGATAGTGGAAGCAAAATCTTCAAATTAATTGGACACGACTCGATTTCTTAACCACTCATAATAACGTTTATTTTTCAGTTACAAGGCTACCATAAAGCCCTATGATACATTATTATCACCAAAAAATATTCAGTAATTGTTTGTAATTTTGTTCTTCGAAGCTGAAGGACTCAAACTAAAATAATAGTGGGGGAAAAAGCTTCAAATTCATTGGACTTGTCTCGATTTCTCAACCACTCATAATAACATTCATTTTCCAGTTACTAGGTTACCATAAAGCCCCATGATACATTATTATCACCAAAAAATATTGAGTAATTGTTTGTAATAATTGTTCTTCGAAGCTGAAGGACTCAAACTAGAATAATAGTAGAAGCAAAAGCTTCAAATTTATTGGACTTTTATCGATTTCTCAACCAGTCCTAATAACGTTTACTGCATTTAATAGGCTACCTTAAAACTCCAGGATACATTAATATTACCAAAAAAAAATCTTGAATAATTGTTTGTAATATTGTTCTTTGAAGCTGAAAGACTCAAACTAGGATAATAGTGGGGGCAAAAGCTTCAAATTTATTGGACTTGACTCGATTTCTCAACCACTTATAATAACGTTAACTGCATAGTTAATAGGCTACCCAAAAACCTCAGGGTAACTTTACTATCACCTAAAAAACTTGAGTAATTTTTTCTTACTAGTTGGCAAGGCTGCAGGTGATTGCGAATAGTAGTGGGGAGGAATCGCTTCGGCTAAAAATCCAAACAGAACCGGAATCAGGCAGCTGGCGATGATTGTCCGAAGATCCATGTTTACCTAGAACATAGAAAGCTCAAAATAATATAATTTAGATACAATCTTATTGTGAAATTTTTGGGCAATAGCCTGTTTTTTCTTTTCCAATCATTGTATTGTTTGTGCTAACCTAATAAATAAATAATTATATCAAGTAGCAGCTTCAAAACTGAAGATACATCAGCAAACAAACTGAATAAATAGACATAAATAACTACGATAAATAGTAAAGTTGAATAACAAGTTTGAACAGAAGAAAAGTCAAATAGGAAGTTGAGTAAAATTATCAATGGTTGAATGCCAACTAGAATCGTATTTGAATCGATAGCTGATATCTTGCTTCTGGGTAGTGACTTATGGCTGGTAGTAGCGAGGAGGAGAAAAAGCAAATCACCCCGAAGACCCCTGATCTGCAGACATTGACCAACAGGGTTAACAGCTAGATGGACATTCGATGAGAACAGACCTACTATCCAAAAATTAGTTGCCATCCCGGGAATCGAAGCCGGTACCTCCCATTGCTAGTCAGGAATGCTTACCCTTACACCAAACTGACAATCTCTGGATAGAAGCGCTCATTTATACGAAACCATAGCGGCCAACCAGATACAGATGAATTAAATAGAGAATGCAATGCATTCTCTATTTAATTCCATCTGTTCTTACTTAAGAAATGTAGATAATGATTTTCGCATGGTTCACGAACTGCATGACTTTTTTCTTCTTATTTTTTCTATTTCTATATTGTTTTGTAGTAATCTACATTAATTTTTACTGTGCTCATCTATTATAATTTATGTTTTACAATAATAACCACTTATAGTTTAATTCATGTACAGTGCTATTTTGTTTTTGTACCACTATGAGTCTTGTTAAACTCAGTGAAATTGTCATATGTATAAATAAATATAAATATCATAAAACCAATAAACAAATATTCGGCAAATAAATTTATTTGAATAGAGTTCAATAGAGTTGAATCAGGTTGATAAATTCAAGTGAAATAAATAACTCTTTCATTGCTCCTTATAGTTGAAAACAGGGAAGTTGAAACGATAATTGCCAGGGAAGTAACTTGAATTAATGTAGCAGTGACTGAATTGAATGTCCACGCCACCAAAACGAGCTGGCTGTCTGATTGGTCAATGGGTTGGTGAGTCGCCATTTTACCTTCACAGCTAACAACCAATGGGAAGCGAGCAGCTTGAGGATGCTACATGAGAGTCATTCTCCAATATTATCGTTGGATTTGGATTATTCTGGTTGCATTAGCAAAGCCAGTCCTATATGTTTGTGTCTTCAGTTAGTTCTGCCTGCTTTCTCAGCTAGAATATTTTTCTCTAAAATTCTCAATTTTTTTGCTAAATTCTAACCTATAATTCAAGATTGAACAAAGTAGTCTTGAGTGAATAAACCTGTATAATCTGCTGAATAATTGCAATAATTATAGAGTTACTGATGAAGAAGTATTTCAAAGGGTTGAAGAAAAACGATCTCTTCTGGCATTCTTGGCTTGGCCATGTATTTAGACACAACGAATTCACGTTCAGAATACTGGAAGGTATAATAATTAGACAAAGGGCTTGTGGAAGACCCCGGCTACAATATCTGAAGCAAGTTACCAAAATGTCTAGAAATCCAGAGCTACATCCAACTGAAAAGTACAGCTCTCGACAGAAATCGTTGGAAACCAATCGAATCATTGAAGCTAAAGTAGAAGATGGAGCTACTTCGTGATTTGGTGTCCAATCAGTTAACATAATAGGCCTTCTATAGATTCCAAAAATATGTTTTAGAGGAGAGTAACTCCAACTAAAGTCGGAGCCGATATTGAGCCTGGGGGTGCCAAATTCCTAAATTCAACCCTCATTGAGCTTTCTGTAGTCTATGCTGATAATATATTATGTTGAAGTATGAATACATATTCATAATACAAATACAAAAAGTTAATATTCTTATTCAAGTCTTTGAATGATTGGAGTGGTGAGCTATATTATGAAGAATATTTTGCAAAATATTATTGATATCATCATAATGCTGGCAATAGCATTATCCCAAATCCATCGAAACTATACCTCTGAATTTAACACAAGCTTTATAATATCATAGAGAAACAATAGCGTAAGTAGTTATCCCATGGTATAAAACGTTTATGACGCAACTTTTACTGTTATCTCAAGCCGATTACTGTTGATTATTGTCGATTTTTACTGTTTTGTTGGGGTGAGAGTGTATGAACGGCACAATATGAGAGACTACCAGTGTCACACAGCTTCACGGGAAAGTGAATTACATGGACATAATTACATGGACTATCGGCTTAAGATAACAGTAAAAGTTGCGACATAAACGCCCTATACCATGGGATATCTACTTACGCTATTGTTTCTCTGTGATAATATAAAGCTTGAGTATACTATGTAAACTCAAGTAGAAATGACATACCAATAAAACAGAAAATATCAACGAAAATGACAGTCAACTCTGAAATAGATATTTCTACAAGATTCATTAAAATAGATCTTGAGAAAACTTACTCAATCTCCAACAAATGTATCTCACTTTGAAAAAGTTGATGGCTTTGATCTCATGCAGGGTATTATATCTAAAAATATGTCTTCACCTTCCAGACTCCACAAATAATACAGCAAGTGTCAAAATAGAATAGAAAAGAAACTAGAAAATATTAACCACATCTTCCTGTAACTAGAATTCCACTATCAAGAATTATCTCATTATTCGATCCAGGAAAATTTGGTTTTAACGTTTATCTGATAAAGTAGATTGGTTGCACAGCCTTGGCAACTTAATCTTGATTTTAAAATGGAATGAGAATATTGTAGGTTGGAAGATATATTTTCAAATCACCTTAAATATTAGTCTGAGAAAATGAGATCCAATTTAGTGATGATATCACTGTATTTTTTCTAGAATTGAATCAATGTGATAATTGACTTTATTCATAAAATAGAACTATAGTACCCATACTTTGGAATTAATAAAATGGTAGATTAAAAACACAAATTATAACAGATAGTTTCAGTGACCCACAGCATCTTCAGGTTTTAAAAAAAATTATAAATAAATATGAGTAGCCCTGAATGCATATATTTTAAGTGATAATTGACATTTCTCAAATTACTAAAAATGAATGATTCTCGTGAAAAAGTAATAAGAGGGAAAAGAAAATGTCTCGATAAAATGGAATTAATAAAATAATAATCCTTACATTATGGAAGTGAAGTTCGAGGAATATAAACGGATATAAAGTTGAAAAAGTGCCTTTCCAATTTGCCCTCCAAGCAAATTTAATTTAATCCATAACTTCGTTTCACCTTTCGTAATTTTTCCAACTTCATCACTCTCTCTCACTCTATC